>NW_028277035.1:66823300-67124100 GCF_059951505.1 Python bivittatus
AAACCCCACATCAGTGAAAGAAGTGCTCCCAAAGATAAGTATTATCCAGTGAAAGAGGAGCTCCTAATTTGTGGGATTGCGCAAGGATTGGAAATTAAGAGGGAAGGAATGTAGTAACAGGAAATGTTTAGATTAAATTTGAAGGGTTTCTATTAAGATTTTCTATTTGGACATATGACTCAATCCACCCATTCTATGCTGCTATATATGTATAATTTCCCCCATTTAGTTTAGTTTGTTTGTTTATTGTTTTCCAGTAATCAGTTCCTGGTTCAGACTTACTACAATGAGAAGTAAATATTATGTTACATAGAAATAAGGATCTTAACAGAATTCAGGAAATGCTGACCCTCTACTACAACAATTGACTAATAGACACAAGGCTGTAGTTCTAAACACTAGGGAGTACTTAGTGAATTTCTGAGAAAACAAAGTAAGAATAACATGCTCAATTCTGGTCCTTACCCACTTTTCAGGACAAGATGGAGGATGAGCTAGGATATCTTTTGCTACATTTTATATTGCTATCTATTCACACTGATCCCAGTTCTGAAATCAATCATGCCCACGATGGTCTAACTAATACTACTGCTTGTGTCTTTCAGTAGCCATAGCTTCCTTGCATGTTCTGCAGTTTCAGCACCTGCTGGTCGAGTGTTATTTAAAGCCTTGGTAGAAGAATAGGAAAGAATGAGAGAGATAGGCACAGGCCAACAGGGACAACAGAGTGGCAATGCTGCCAAGAGTTTCGTTTTCATTTGAGCCTCAGCAGGGACCCAGCATGATCTGGACCCAATGTTTACCTATAATGAAAGTCATTATTTCCTTCTCATAGTCCTCCAGGTTTGGATGGCAAGATTTTCTCTATCATTCTGAAAGACATATAAAAGTGACAAGATGTTTACTAAGCAAGGAGACATGATTTTCTATAGGAAACCATCATTTATTTGCAAATGAGTTTCCATAATAAAGGTGCAGTCCAAAAGATGGTGCCAGCCCAACAGCTCTGCTTCTCTATTTGCTTGTATTAGAACCATACCTGAAATTTTCTAATGGCACTCCCATTGAGGAAAAACAAACTGTTTGAGCAGCAATATGACAGACATTGACTTAAAAACAGCTTTCGGAAAGGGAGCAGAAATTTTAACAGAGTTCATATTTTATATGCATTTCATTTAATGTCCTCCTCTAAAATCCAGTTCTTAAGTGCAATCATTCTGAAAGTATGTACAGATAGTCCCCAGTTTAAGAACAAGTTCTGCTCCCAAGGTCTGTCCTTAAGTCGAGTTTGTATGTAAGCCAGAGCAGTATTATTGTATAATATTGCATAAGTAATATTATGTAATGAACTCAAACCATTGTGTATTTAACTTGAATCACTGTGTATTTAACTCAAATTTTGCTACAATAGGCTCTGTTCTTAATGATGGGTCATCTGTAACCCAGGCATTCTTAACCCAGGGACTCCCTATAACAAAAGTTAATTATCCACAACTGAACTTTCACTCTTTGTAGTGCTTCTTACTTCTCAGTTTCTTCATTCTCTTTCTCAGGCAATTATTTCTGTTGTTCTCTTGCCTTGTTACCAAGTTTCACAGTTCTTATAAATTATTTCTTCCCTTAATGATATGCTTGACTGATTGTTTTCTCCTGAAGTTTTTTCCTTTTGGCTTCAGAAAGTAAGCTGATCAAAAAGTTGCTTTTCTCATGTTAATTTTTAAGGAGTATGACAATGCAAAAAAGGGTAACTGTACAAATAATAAACTGGATCCATAGAAATATGAGAATTCCATTTTGTAACAGGGCTTTCCTGACTTCTCTCCACTGCAACCCATCGTATCACTACAGATTCATTCCTGATGATTGGAGGATATTCTAGAACAATGCAGGATGGAGCACCATAATTTATGGAAGCTATTTTGCATAAGCACAAATGCAGGCTTATTGACACAAGTCAAATTACATTAAGGCCAATGCAATCTTGGATCAACACCAAGAATCAGATTCAACTTTGAGGATAATTTTTGTGTTCATATTCAGTTCTGATAGAAGCTTCCATCTGGAATTCCTACTTGGATATCTTCTTCTGCCTTCACCTGTGCATGATATGGCCTAACAACACTATTTATTCATATTTATGAGCAGCAACAATATAACAAACAGCAGCATTGGTAAGAAATTTGTGATTAGGACAAAAGCCATAGGCATCCAGTACAAATTGCAATGATGAAAAAATGAAATGTACATTTTGACTTTGCAATACAAACCTCAGCTTTTGTAATCTCTTAACATCAGACCCAAGTATGTAACTCATGTGATTTGCAATGCAACATTTTGATTCACATTCCATCATTTCTGATGTGACTGGTTTCTTCAACACAGCAGTTAATCTTTGATAATGTCTGAAAACTCTTTCTTTTCAGCTTCCAGAGGGAGGATTTGAGCTATTTCCTGGGAAAGAAAGAACACAAAACTGAAATGAAATAATGTAAATATCTGAATATGACCCAATATAGTATTGGCAGGAATGTACTGTTTTTTTTTTTTTGTTTTGTTTTTGTCTGCGCTCAGTCATTGCTGACCCTGCAGTGACTGCTTGGATGAGTCCTTGCAGTTTTCAAGGCATCTGTTTTTTTCGGAAGTGGTTTTGCCAGAGCCTCCTTCCTAGGGCAGAGCCCAGCTGGCGCAGGAGGCGGGGTTTCCGTTGCTTCGCACCCTTTTCGGGCGCACGCGGTTTTTCGCGCTTACCGGCAACTGCTCCCAACTCCTTTTTTGCAAGGCGCCGCCAGCATTTTTCCTCCCACCGGAGTGAGAGTACCCATTTATCTACTCACGTAAGTTTTCGAACTGTTGGGTTGACAGGAGCTGGGGAGGAAACAGGAGCTCACCCTGTTTAACGCGAAGGCTGGACTCGAACCGCTGAAGCGTCAACCATTTCTGGCCGGCAACTTTCAGCGTCATTAAGCCGCTGCGCCACCGCGTCCCCTATGGAATGTACTGTATTAAAAGGCAATTAAGTGTGCTAAGAGCCAAATGATTAATTACAAATCCAAAAATCACAAATTGATCATAAAAAGTAATTGGTATAATTAACATACTCTAATTACATAACTATTATGGCTCTGAAGATTTTCTGCAGCTTTAACTACATGACTGAAAACCAGTTATTTTTTTAAAATTCCCCTCTCACCCCTATGGGTGGTACGTCTCTTCCTCAATCTTGGGTCCTCTACCAGAGGCTTGGGAGTTTGAGGGTTCTGCGCAGTATCTTAGCACTGCACTCTTCTGGACAGAGAGCTCTGATGTTGTTCCTGGGATCTGTTGGAGCCACTCTCACAGCTTAGGAGTCATGGCCCCGAGTGTTCCTACCACCACTGGGACCACTTTGGCCTTGGCTTTCCACATCCTCTCTAGTTCTTCCTTCAGGCCTTGGTACTTCTCCAACTTCTCATGCTCCTTCTTCCTGATGTTGCTGTCACTTGGCACTGCTACATCACTACCGCTGTCTTCTAGTCTTTGTCTACTACCACGATGTCTGGTTGATTGGCCAGTACCTGCCTGTCCGTCTGGATCTGGAAGTCCAACAGGATCTTAGCCCTGTTATTCTCCATGACCTTCTGTGCAATCTCCCATCTGGACTTGGGAGGGTTTATGTCAGAATCCTCGTGACCACTCCCTCGCACGACTGCTTTGTTTGCTGAGGTTCTGCCATTCTAGCAGATGGGGGGGGGAGGTCAGAGCGAGGACTGCTAGACGCTGATGAGCCATTTCCTAATCTTCCAGATTGATTAAGGGCGTACCAACGGAGGAAATCTGAGACCCCTGACAACCTGCGCAGGAAGGATTCAACAATCGCAGGGTTGGGGGTAATGAGGGGACTTTAAATTGGGGTTTAGCATGTGGGGAATTTATAGTTCCAGCTATTTCTCTGTGCCTTAGAGTGTGTACTACTGTTTTCTCAATAAATCTACTTGTCTCTGACCATGCATTGGTTTCAATGAGAGTTGAATTCATTGAGTACTGAGTACAGCGGTTCTTACAGTCTAGCCCATACACTGTGCAGATGTTCCTGTCCACAATGCCAGCTACTTGGTTGTGCCGTTCAGTATATGCTGTTCCTGCTTGCATCTTACATCCTGCCACTATGTGTTGGACTGTCTCTGAGGCCTCTTTGCACAATCTGCACCTTGGGTCCTGTCTAGTGTCGTAGACCCCTCTTCTATGGATCTGGTGCTTAGTACCTGTTCTTGTGCTGCTATGATCAGTGCCTCAGTGCTGTCTTTTAGTCCAGCCCTTTCTAGCCACTGATAGGATTTCCCAGTGTCAGCCACCTCAGCTATCTGTCTATATATATACATACATACATACATACATACATACATACACACACACACACATATACACACACAATATTATTATATT
Organism: Python bivittatus; assembly: GCF_059951505.1. Lineage (NCBI taxonomy): Eukaryota > Metazoa > Chordata > Lepidosauria > Squamata > Pythonidae > Python > Python bivittatus. The sequence goes on from NW_028277035.1 coordinate 66,827,723, forward strand.
ATATTATATTATATTATATTATATTATATTATATTATATTATATTAATTTAACTATTAGCATACTAGTGCAGGACACTGAATTTTCCACCTCATAGATCATCTGATTGTGATATAAGGTTAAAGATCTTTTAAAAAAAAATCCCTTCACTGGAGCTCAACTTCTGGACATGTCAAGGTGGTTTCTTGCCAGCAATATAAAAGTGTTTTGCCATTCTCTTCTTCCAGCATGTTTTTTTGGCTTCCTAGTTTAGCTCACAGACCCATGATTTTTTGGTGGTCTCCATCCTAGTAATATCCAGGTTTGACCCTCTACATAGCTTTCTAAACCAGCCAAGGTCAGCTAGGCACCTGCTGTGGTGATTTAGGTGTGGCAAGATCTAAATTCTTGCTTCTACAAGAACATTATTGCAATTGGCAACTGTAGGTCTGGAATTTGGCAAAAGCATTGTAAGAAGTTGTAATGTGTTGGCTATTTGGGGAGAAGAGGTTAGAATGGTGATTTACTCAAATATATAGATAATATTTTCTGGCTTCATTTAAAATTACATATTTTCAGATTTTAGAATGGGTGCCAAGGCAGGCAGTACATTACTATAAAGAGTAAGGACAAGTTATCTCAAAATATAAAGCGGGGGGTGGGGAGCAGTGTCACACCATCCCCTGTAAAGGTAAATTGCTCTAGCCATCTTCCCACATATTCATGTATTCCCTACTCAATGTCTTTTCCAAATTAGATCTCCACCTATTATTCTTCAGGTTCTTCTTTTGCACTGGATAACCCAGCACCTCAATGTTTACTTGTTGAACATGGCTATCAGGAGTGTTTGAAAGAACCCACTTGTTCTTTTACATATTCAGTGCAGGATATCTACTGAAATGCAGGAAAACATGTTTTTATTTCATTTTATTTGTTAAAATAATGTGTAATTGAATATCTTTGCATATGAGAATCCTGTAAAGGATATTGTATTTTTTAAAAAAATCATATATACAATGAGCATGAAACTGAGCAAACTCAGGGAGGCAGTGAAGGACAGGAAGGCCTGGCGCGATATGGTTTATGGGGTCACAAAGAGTCGGACACGACTTAACGACTGAACAACAACATATATACAAATGATACACACTTGCAGTTGTGGGTTTTTTTCTGGGCTTTTCTTGTAATTAATAATTTGCTGAGAATTTACATTTTTAAATATATATGTATGTGTGTGTGTGTGTGCGCGCGCAAATATATATATATATTTAAAAATGTAAATTCTCAGCAAATTATTAATTATAAGAAAAGCCCAGAAAAAAACCCACAACTGCAAGTGTGTATCATTTGTATATATGATATTTATATACATAAATAAATATAAATATATATATAGTAACAGTATTACTATACTGCCTACTTCTGAAGACTTCCAGCAGTTAACAAAATTATAAAAAGCAAAAACAGTACTACTTAAAGCATATCCCCAGGCTAAACCCTGGGTCCCGTAACATTACAACACTTTGTTGAGTTTTATGAGAGCTTTAAAAACCTGGCTTTTTAAGAGAGACTTTGGAGGGGAATCTGGCGCAAATTGGGAGACTCCACCCTGGGTGGTGTTCGGATTTTTATTGTTTCTCAGCAGTCACTGTCTTGTTTTGTATTTTCTTTCTCATATTGTTTTACTACTTTAATATTCTGGATGAAAAAGGGGAATGTAAGCTGTTCAGAGTCCTTCTGGGCTGGAGCAACACATAAACCCAGTAAGTTAGTAAGTAAGTAGGTATGTTGAAGTTTCACCCATTTTAAATACTTGTATGCTATTTTGCACCTTTGAGTTGTCATAAATGGCCATTTTCCTACTAGTAATTGCATATTACAGTGTCACCCAGCCATTACTGCAGCAGTATTAAAGCCTGTCTTCATTACTGTTCTACTGGCACAGTGAGGGCTGCTATAAATCACAAATGAGAAAATGGTTATATGGATGTCTAATGAGCTGCTTTAAGTAATTTCTAGTAGAAAATGGTATTGGAATGAATGAATGAGAAGGCCATTTCCAACTCAGTGGAATTTTTCATTTTAAATGCCAGGTACTTGAGAACATTATTCATTTTGGACAGCATTTATACATCTCACTGACAGTATCTAAAGCTAAATCCAGTTGTTTATCATACTGTCACTTCCTGACAATCCACTTCAAATCTCAAGAAATTTTTCATTCAAGCGATTCCCAAGAGGACTGCTGAGAACAACATTCACTGTGGAATATCAGGGACATGTTCAGGCAAAAAGTGACTGTTTCTCCATCATTTCATTATTATTATTATCTTTGGGACCCATAATATAACTAATATTTTAGGCTCTCTTTCTGAACATGGAAAGACACTACAATATAAATCACAAAACTAAAACATAATATATGAAAAATTCAAAATTTAAAAGATAAGTAGCACTTGCTGTTTACATTTACATACATATATTATAAAATGGTTAGCTTAAAGTAAGGCTCCTGTGAAATTATTAAAGCAGCAAATTTATTTCTTTATCTGTCAAATTTTTAAGGCTGTCCAACCCCACAAAGACTCTGGGTAGCATACAACATTAAAAAAGAATGAGAACAATGTAACAAATAAAAGAATAAGGCCTGTCTGTGAGGAAAAAAAACCCCTTCAAAAGAATACATTATGTAGAATCGTGTAAGAGGCTAGCCACATACTTAACTCAAGGCCAGGTTTTTAAACGTTTTAAACATGGTCCTGTGGAAGAATGATGTCCTAGAAAGCAGGCGCTCCCACAGAGAAGGGCCACTTCCTGGGTCCCATCAGGTGATATTGTTTAGTCAGGGGGATCTAGAGTATGTTGAGAGCCAGTTTGGTGTAGAGATTAAGGCATCAGGCTAGGAACTGGGAGGCTGTGAGCTCTAATCCCACCTTAGGCACGAAGCCAGCTGGGGTGAACTTGGGCCAAGATCCAAGAGATACGCCTGCTGTGTCACCAGGTCTGCCCTGTGGAAGAGCAAGCCCCTGAGATTTAGATGACCATGATCCTCCCAGCCTTTAGAAAGGCCCTGAAGATCTGGTTCTTCTCTCAAACCCTGGGCCAAGATGTTATTTGAGCCTATTTCACTAAGTGGTATATAAGTTATCTGTCTTTGGTGCTGTGTGTTTCTATTGTTTTTGATGTGTTTAATCCTCTGTTGGTCCCCCAGAGTTGCTTGGAAAACGAACCATCATATAAAATGAGTAAATATATGAATATAGAGCTAATTGTAAATCCTTTGCAAAGATGAGCTATTGAGTAGGAGCTGCAGTTGAACCTCTTTTTTAGTGTTTACTACATGTAACTGGTTTTCCCAGCTAGCAAAGAAATAAGGTTTCTGATACAGATTATATAGCATGGATAGGTTTATATAGGCTCAGGCAGCCCCTTAAATAACTTACTTAAATAAGCTCCATAGGTCAAAATCAGGGCAAACTGCAAAAGTATGTTAAATATATAGCATATAATTACCTTTATGATATTTTTTCCTGCTTATGGTAAGCATGCAGTGGTAAAATCTAGACTGAAAGAAGCACATGGGTCCAAAGGAAGAGGTTTAATCTTTTCTCCTAGCTTACTTATTTCACAATATTTCATACACTCATTTGCTTACGGTTTAAAAAAGATAAAAAATTCCATTGCACTAAACTGGCTGGGAATTGTGGGAACTATAGTTCAGCATATCTGAAAAACACCAAGTTAAGGACTATAGCTTTCAACCCTTTCCAATAAAAGGCTCAGTTATTTTCAAACAAATGCATGACAAGTGATCTTTTCCTTGTCACAGCATTTTTGGGGAAAACTACCTGCCTTGAAGTTCTTTCTATTCAACTAACAAGGAGAGAAAAAATAATTAAAATAAGGCGCCAACCTTCATGAGAATTCATGCAATGTAATTAATTAAGTTTCATTAAAAAGTGAATTAATGTTCTCCAATTAACATAATTAAGGTTACCACTTTCTTTTGGATCCTTATATGTTAAGGAAGGAAATCACTTTCCTAATTCTAAAGGAAGTGCTTGGGGAGGTTTTCAGTCTCTTGGATTACTGTTAAAATATTGAAAGATTATTAGCAAAACAATGATATCCAGTGGTTTCTGATGAGCTCTTCCATACAAAGGCACAGTCCTGATACTTATGCAAGATGAGTCCCCCATTGATCACATCAAATCATAACTGGGGTGGGATATGATTGTGAACAGTTTCAATATATCCTTGCCTACCCAGTGGTACTATATCTGTGGATGCAGAAATGCCATTTTAAGTCAGCAAAGAAACTTGAAAAAATGACAACAGATCATTGACTTGTGCTTGAATGAGCAATCTATGTTCTCACTGGAAGAGATTTTCCCTGTCTTCTGCCTTCTGGGATGTTGTCATAGCAGCATGCTTGTGAGCAAAAGCAGCACAAATACAGAATTGCTGAGTTTGAAGGCAACAGAGATATGCTACTATGGCAAGCATAAGAACATGGGGAAATTCTAGCAATTTATTTTCATGAAGGGAGGGAAGAGGTGTGAGTTTAAGCACAGATCTAGAGGGATTAGAATAAACTTCTTGATGGCTTCCAAGCACTGATAGGTTGACAGTTCTTTATACTCTACTATTAGCCAAAAGAATGGTACTGATTAGCTGACCACTGTTTGCAAGTTATTAAGCAATGGAACAGCCTGCCTTCTGAAGTTGTGGGTGCTCCATCACTGGAGGTTTTCAAGAAAAGACTGGATAGTCCTTTGTCCAGTTATAAGATTCCTGCAGTGGGCAGGGGGTTGGACTAAAAGAGCTTCAAAGTCCCTTAAACCTTATGATGCTATGATTCTATAGACTCAGAGTATTCTGATGTCCAAATAGATCTGATAATAGTTTGGATCAATCTAGATGCCTTTTAATTGAATACAGAAAGCTAGGAGACATTGTCTGGTTACCTGAAAGTACCCAGAGTGTATGACAGGAGTTTTGCAACACATCTGGAGGTTGCTAGGTTGGGGAAGTCTGCATTAAAGGTCAACATTAACATGAATGGTAAATAGTTAATGGTAATAGTTCCCTAAGAACTATTTCTCCAGTGCTTTCAAAATGATAATACTAGAAGAAGCAATACTTATGTAAGTGTATTTTAATAATTGACTTTTAATCTTTCTGACAAGTCTTTTCTGCCCATTGAAAAGAAGAAAGAGAAATTAATGGAAGACTCTTCCAGCTGTCATCTCCTTTCTTATGTCTTTGTGAAGCTGAAGTAGATTAGATAAACTAGAATGGATAAACTCTTTCCATTAAAACCTATATTCAGATAAGGTAATGCCTTCAGGGGTTGCACCACATACAGTTATGGAAGGTGGTGAATGTGCCAAAAGCCAAGCATAGGTGGGGCTATCTCTTCTCTCATTTTGGCAGTCCTTTTCTTTTTCTCTCTCTTTCTTTGATATTCTTTTGGCCATGTTTGCATGACACTGATGACCGTTCCCAATTATTTATCTCAACTTGATTGCCTGCAGCATGCTATTAGGAATGTTCTAAACCACAGGCATCTGTGGCTTGGCAGGGAGGGATGAACCATGCATCAGGATGTTGCAGTACAAACTGCCTCTTACATATTTGTAGGAGCAACTTGAATTTGAAAGGGCAGAGCTTAACTGTGATGACAAAATGCATATATCATCATTTTGGTGTTAGCATAGTTAAAAATAGACACCTAAGTCTTTATCATTCAGCAGTCATGTTTACTCTTCTCCAAGCCTCAGAAGAGGCTGAGAGACTAGTATTTCCTGCCCTACTTTATTTCACCAGAGCAAAAGACAACACTTCAAGGGTTGGGGAAAGCTGCAGTAGGCTGTAAGGATGACTTGGTCTGTTTTTAAGATGAGAATAAATGGATCGCAAAAGGCTTGTGAAATCAGGTTAAGACCTACACAGAATTTGGCAAAGGGCCACATATGGCCCCAATTGAATACCCTGGATTTAATATTTAAGATGTTTAAAGTTTATACACTGAAAGCAAGAGTGGGATAATAAACATGGCCCACGTAGTGGGTTCACTTTGTATGTTTTGAACACTTTTCATTATTTTCATTCCCTTTAACCATAAACTCCTGAAGGTAAATCTAGGCTAATGCTGCCTCCCTGTGGTTACAAAGCATTATCACTGTAACCTGAAGACTAAATAAAGCATAAACCAGAGTCAGTATTTTATTTAACTTATCCTAAAGTTTCAGTTATCCTAAAGCTCAGGCTGCAAGACTGATTGATCTCATGACCAGTGGGCCTTGGAGAAAGAGGCTTGTTAAGAGTTCTGGACTGGCTGCAACAGTGTTAGACCACCACAGGACTGGCAAGTAGGGAAGGCCCAAGAAGGTGTAGTCTTCCTTGCCTAGGAATCATAGCTGCATGAGGATTGCTGAGCAGAGCGGGATAGAAGCATATCTAGCCCACTATCAAACAAAGCATTTGCCTCCTCACTCCAAAACAGTACTACTTACAGTCCTAATACAGTAGGCAAGTGACCTTTTTGCACAACAAACTTAACTGGGTCATGGGAAATTTAATTTTTCATGTGAGCACCCCCACTCCTTTCAGCTTCCTGTCTTCCCCCCTGCGTGGTCACGAGCGGGAGAGGTAAAAGCTAAAACAGCAACAAAAGTGGAAGTCCCATTTCTTCAAGTTCTCTCTAGGACTTAGACTTCCCTAGATGGGGAAAAGGTTAGTCAACCCCTGGTTAGCTGTTTGAATGGCACAGCTAAATAGGGGGAATTACTTTAGCTCCCAAAGCCTTTTAAATTATTGGCCTTTCAAAGGGAGGTATGTGCCTCATGAGTCTCACTTTATGTTTTGTAAAATTGTCCAGAATTTCTTCTAAAAGAGAGAAGAATTAATGACAAATCTAATTTCACTGTATTATGAGACTGGATCTGTCCTTCACAGTAAGATACCTACCCAACAATGTTTTGTGGCTAAATAAATTGTAGAAATATCTCCTTTGAAGATTTTACGAAACAGATAGGTTGATCTCGAGAAAATTTACTCTTTTGTGTTCACAAGCTGTTAGGGCTCACAGGATAAGCCCCAGCATCTTGAATTGGGTGTGGAGACAAATACAATTTTAGAACATATTAGAACAGTTATGACATTGACAAATGCAATGTTTTTAGTAATGTGAAGAAGCAACAAAGAAAACTCCAGGCACTACAAGGTAAGTACTGTGAAACAGTAGGAATGGACAGGGAATGAACTCCAGAAGAGAGTCAACTCTCACTTTTAATAAGAACTAATCCTTGTGCAATTCTTCAGAACAAAAGATGAAGAAACTTTCTTCCCCTGACATGCCCGTGATTGACATGCAGGCAGTATTTCATGGATCAATAGTGGATGAAATGGGCAGGGCCAAAGCAGAGATGCACAGATGCATATAGATGCAGTTGAAAGACATTAGTAATAAGCACCATTAAATCTGTGCATTTCTTGATTTTTGTTATAAGATAAGCTATGTTGGATCTGACCAAAGGCTCATGGACTTTAGTATACTGGAAGAAATAAAAAATGAATATTTACGCACATAGAGACTGCCGTACAAGCAAGTAAAGCTAACATGACTACAGTAGTCATTATTAATAGCTGTCTCCTCCATTAATTTGTCTAATCTCTTTTTAAAGGATTTTCTCAATTGCTGCTTCTAAGCTATGGAATATTTTGCCTTAATAGGCTAGCATGACATTCTTTCTGATGGTCTTTTCCCACCCAGGAGACATGGGATAACCCAGCAATTACTTATGTTCTACTCCTTTTTAACTGGTTGTACCTCAGTTCCAGAAGATCTTCTTTGAAGACCAAAACTTTTTTTAAAAAATTATTTTGAAACCAGCACCACCCCGACCCCATTACTACAAAGCCTTAAGATTTTTGCCTAGTTTGTTAAATCTGGATCCCAGTTTCAATGGTTTGAAAATGTAACATTTACTCTTATATATATAACTTCTGCAGCCAAATTCTAAGATGGTTGCATTCTATCATATTGGATGGCAAGTGCTATAGATTGCTTCCGTTATGGGAAAATAGGAGGTGAGATATCCACTGTTATTGTTCATACCATTTATATGTATTCCTAGAGGGAAAAGGGAAATCTTTTGCATGGCAAATAGCCCATTCTTGGCAACAGAACATATGCAAGGGACAGCCATCATATGCCCAGAGGCACCTATGACAATACTTCTGGGTAAGAAAGACTACTTAAGGGTTATATACTATAAATTAAATTTCCTATTTCAGTTGAAAACTGAAGATACAATCCATCCCAGGCATGCTGTTTGTCAGAGCTTTAATGATGTTATTACTCTGCAAAGGAAGAGCTGATTAGAAAACTCTCAGTGATTCTCCCTCACTGTGTTTTCAATTCATTTTCATATTGAATCAGGAAAGCTGCTTCCAAGTAGAAATGTTTCTTGATTCCCCAAGGTGATGAAATTATAACCTTGAAGAGTTTTATAAGCTGGGATAACTTGCTGAATGTCCCATACGTAATATTGGTCTTACCATCCAAACTGAAAGTATACCAGGACAGGACAAGACATGTTGCTGCTTGAGGTGAGAGCAAGATGGATTCCCCCACAGTCCATGCACAAACACCAGACAAGCAGTTGACACTTCCTTCAGTATCAGAATTTTCTGCAGTATCTAAAGGCAGCTGAAAGGGCATGGGACCTGCCATGTGATAATGCAGGACTATCCCCAATATGCTTCCTGTTGCTGAAATCTATTCTGCACTCCACAGAGGCAGCACTGCTATGGGATAACATGACCACACAGCACATACACTTGTCACCGTACGTGCAAGAGAGAATGGCCTAGCTGGGCCCATTTTCTTGGCATGGAGTTTTCCCTATCTATAATGCCTTGGCAGCTAGAAAACTCAACTAGACGAAATCTCTTTCGTAGCAAATAGCCCATTCTTGGCAACAGAACGTATGCAAGGGACAGCCATTATATGCCCAGAGGCATCTGTGACAATACTTCTGGGTAAGAAAGACTACATAAGGGATATATGCTATAATTTACATCTCCTATTTCAGCTGAGCATAGCTGTTGTATAGTTTAACTGTTGGTAGTTGTTGAGTATACAGCACTATCGCTGTTGCTAGGATACCATCTCAGGATGCCACTCCCTCCTTCTGCCTGCATCTGTTGTCAGAGTCCCTTGCCGAATATTAAAGCTTGCTCTAATATAGCCACTGCTATCATGATTAAAAGCCAACTCTTTTAAATGAAAAGTCTGAGTATTTATAACTATAGGGCCCCTTTATTTTTATTTCTATTATTTATTCCTGTTAGCAGAAGAAGAATGACAGCACTCTGTGGGGTGTACACAATAAACAGATTCCCAAAAATCACCGTCCTGGCAAAGCAAGAATAAAGCAGCCAAGGGCAAAGCAGTAAATACATCCCTGCCCAGTCAAAATTCTCCCTACCCCAAACCAGCCAAGGTAGAAAATCCCATGAACAAGGTTCCCCATCCTTGGTATTACATTTACAAAATAATATACAATGAACTGTTTGCTGCCTATTCATGTCCCAACATCTCTGGCCTGATGTGTCTGCCTCTCTGGCTGGATTTCACATGTGGTGCTAAGTATGTCTTGCTTACCTATGGTTTGTTTAATAAAACTCAGTTTGGTGGCTTCATGCAACACTCTAACAATAAGCCTTAGTTTATCACAATGGCTTGGATCACACAATACTCTAAGAAACCACATTTTGTCTTAGAACTATACATAAACCCAGTCTTTGTCTCAAAGCAGGGCTAGTCCTAATTATTAAGAGCAGAGTTCAAAGCAGACAGTACCACAATGATCATCAATTAATACAAAAGCCCAGTAAATACATTCAAAGCCATCCTGAAATAAAAGCATAATGTCATAAAAAAAAAAAAGATGAGAAGGGGTTGTTGGCAAAAGAAAACTTAATCCTTTTATCCCAAATTACCTTTTTGTCTCAAATGAGAGCTTAATTCAGAATCTAGCTGGTATCTAAACACAGTTGCATGGTGAGATAAAATCATGATACAGACTACAAGAATAGAGGAAGGGTGTCTGGGAAGCAGGGTTAATGATAGATCTGGGAAACACTATGAAAAGTGTCCTTCACAGACCCACATGTAGCATACCAAGAGTGTTGTGGGTTCCATGCCAGTAGTATCCATTAGGCACAACAGGCACACTGCCTAGGTCCTGTGAAACTTTGGGGCTTATGTCAAAAGTTAAGAAAAAATAATCTGAAAACAGGAAAAATCAGTAAAATCAAGACATATATCCTAAAATTAAATATATTTAAGGTATTATTACTACTTTTATATATGCACTTTTCTACAACTTATTCCCTGTGACTTACTGAGAGATATAGGCCTTTATACCTTTATAACTGTAAATATCCAGATTATCACCGCAATGAGGGCCTATGACAATAAATGTGACTAAGGCCTACAAGGGTCTTAATGTGGTCCTGATGCACACCTCAGTAAGGATACTTGGTAGCAGTCCATAGTTTGTGTGCATTTGCATGTCTGTCTGTCCGTCTATCTATCATATAGGCCAAAAGAGGTCCAGCACTCTCAAGGGGATACCAGATGATGTGCCTCCAGCTGTTATCTTAATTATCCTAAAAAGTGCTTTGGGATATGTGAGCCAAGAAACATTCTTGGAAAATTAAGAAGAGTGTGGCTATAGCAGCCATACTAGATGCTTCAGAATGACAGTATGGATCCACAAAGGCTATGGGTTGGGCATTGGCTCCATTACATTGGATGCTGTCACAGAAGTAAGAAGGAAGGTGCTCTAGATTTATGAGCCCCTATTGCTCTAATCTACCCTCCTAGTCTGCATATGGAATTATACAGACCAGGGTTTAACTAGGCTAGCTGCCATCACCTATAGTATGAGCCCAAATTAACACAAATGCATTAATTTGAAGAATGCCACTTTAATATATCTTGCAACATTTTATTAGCACTTTCCTTTCACTATGACCCAGTTAGTAGCAGGTGTCATGCAGATAAATTTCTTCCAAAGTACACAAGCATGCTAAAAATACTGTGTATGTTTGGTTGAATATGCCCCAACCATACTCTGCAAAAGTATAACAATAGCAAATTATGCCAATCCTAGCCTGTTTAAAGTATTAGATAGATGAAGGAGAATATATTTGACGTATGTGCTCTTTACTTTTAGAATTTGCAAAGATGATAATCCTTTACTGTGACAGCTGACCTGTTTCTTTCCTGTAATTGGATTTAGTTAGGAGGATCCTTCATATGTATTTACTGTATCTAATACAATAACTGTTTTTAACAGAGTATTTTGTAAAACTTTAAAATATTTATACTTTTACAGAATGATCCTTATTTACTTGGACAGACATCTCATTGGCTAGCTTCATACATTATGCAAAGTTATAGTTTGTTGGATCATGGTTTACTGAATAAGTATCAAGTGGCTGAGTTCACACAGGAAAATGAACAAACCACATTAGGGCTTAGCAAAATGTGTCATTCCAGGTAATGTGTTTTTAGTACTTTGAAGATTGCATCATTAAGGTTACTTCAAACCACAAAGTACCTTCTAATTAAACCTGAGATATTACTATACCTTTTTGACTAGAATGACCAAATACTGTACCTCTAAATTATAGGGTTTCTCTACCTACAATGATTGTATAAAATAAGGAATATCAATTCATGTGATTATTCTTCTCCTTGCAACACTATGGCATGTGAAGAAAAGAAAGGCCTGAGAGTTACTGCTGGCCTGCCAGCATAATGAGACTATAAACAGATAAAAAACACATGTTCTTTATTGATCCTTGGTATATATTGTTGAGCAGAGTACAGCAGTGCTTCCAGAAACCCTTTGCCCAGGGAAAAAATACACACCAGCATGATAGGTTTGCAAACTGCAATGTCCATATCTTGTTCTCCAAAGACACTCAGCCAGAAAATATATACTATCTGGTTGTTTATTGATAAAAATGGAAAAGTTTATAAAATACAAGTTGTATACAAAATATAGGAAAAACACTTCTTCTCATATATTCAGCATCCAAGACTTATCCACAAATACAAAGTCTCTAGCCAAAAACTCAGAGAACAGGAGAGGGCGGAGCTGGCGTCGCGGCGATACGGCGGGCGATCCTGGGCTCCCAGGATTGCAGCCGATATCTCCTCCCCCGGACGGTCCCGATGGACCTAAGCCGTCCCGTAGAGATGACGATCGCAAAGGGCGCGTCCCGCGGATCTCAGGGACGCCACAAGTCCCAGATTGATCCCGGGAGAAGCTCTTGAAGCCGGCGGAGGAGAGCCAGCCAAAATGGCTGCGAAAGCCGGGACAGCTCCAAAGGAAGAAGGAAGAGAGGGGTGTCAACTGGGTGAGATGGACTTTTACTATTCAACTATTCTTAGAGAACACCTTAAGTAACTTAAAGAGATTTTTAAAAGTGAAGAAAAGTGGATTAAGCGGCGAGATTGAGCCTTATAAAAAAAGGGGGGGAAATTTTCTTTCTTTTCAACTTTCCCCTTTTAGTGGAATTGGCAAGATGTTTTTCTCTTAAAAAAATATATTTTTAACTGGATTGGCTTTTTCTTTTTAATACTCAATAACTCTTTATCTTAAGCCTTTTTTTTGACTAAGATTTCTTTATTGTTATAAGAAATTTATACTTTTTGATTTTGAAATGGGGAAAGTGGAGTTAAGAGAAAGTAAATGAAAGAAAGTTGCACTGCCATCTAGAGGCTCGACATAGTGCTTTTTTTCTTCTATTGTGACGCATGCTCAAAGACCCTGTGCTTTCTAAAAAGATAGTGGGATGTGCATGTTTATACAAGTGCCATCCGTAACTATAAACAAGAAAGTGGAGTTGAAAGCGATTTTGAAAATATCAAGATGGAAAGTTTGAGCTAGTCACAAGAGCCCTGATTAGTGGCAGTAGCTCTTCTTTCTGCTAGAAGCTCTGCTTTGCTCTCCATTCCCCCCTCAGTTGGATTTTTTTTAAAGAGACTTAGTCTTTTCCCTCCTCTTCTTTTTTTTTTTTCTCCTCTTGCTTTTTTTTTTTTATTTTTGGCAAGAACAAAGATAAAGAATCCTTTGACTCAATAAAGGTTTATCAAGATAATAAATTATACGAGAAACACAATGCAGAAAAAGATCTTTAAACTATTGAGGATGACTATAAAAAACTGGAAGAAGAGCTGCAGAAATTCCCGAAAAAAAAAAGAAAAAAAGATATTAAAGCTAAAATGGACTTAATTAAACATAAAACGGGATCAATGGAAAAGGAAGAAATAGTACAAGAAATCAGAAACATTAAACAGAATTATTGTGAGGCCTATAAACTGAGAATTAAAAGGGTTAATCAACTGATAAATGAAGAGGGACAGACTTTTTCTTGGCACTGAGGGTGAGAAAAAGATTATACAAGATTATAATGGAAAATCGTACTAAGAGAATGCACAAAAAGAAGAAGTAAAACAATATTGAAAGAAACTACTTCAGATGTTTAAAGAAAAACGAGGGGAATACAACAATGATGGAACTGACAGAAGCTTCAAAAAGCAGAATGTTTGAAAGGACATTTATTATTGCTTTCTTTTATCCAATAATATAGAAAAAGGAATAAACAGCTAGATATTTTGGGATATTGAGTGAAAAGGGTGAACTCAAAATTATGCAAGCGCTGGAATAAAGTATAAATCCGAGATATATAGTTAAAAATTGTATTTGATTGTAAATGTTTCAAGAGATTAGACTAAAATTTATACATGGTTGAATATAGTAACATATAGATTTTAAACTAGAGACATTTTTGTTGAAACATGTAGTGAAGAATCTGGTTAGAACTGTAACCCGGTTAGAACTGTAGCTGATATTGTAACTGATACTGGTTAGAACTGTAACTTTTAAGAATTGGAAAAATTAAAAAGTACTTATGCAGGAGGAAGTTATTGAAAATTATGGAACGTGCAGAGATGAGTTAAATTGAGATTTGAAATTAGAGTAAGAAGATAAGTAATTTTATATGACACTGAGAAAATATAGTAATGTAATGGATTAGGAAATTTTATAATAGAAATTTGATATTAATTATTATATATATACATATATAATCGATAGATGAAAATGTATTACTAATCCTATTGAAAGTTAAAATTTCTTGTAATAAATGATTCTATAGATTAGCTATGAATGATTAATAATTGTTAATTGATAAGTATACAAGTATATTTTGAATAGATGATATGAGAATTTAAGATTATGAAAGGAGCACCAATGAGTTGGTAACTGGTTGACACACGGTATAAAATGGAAGATGCTTTTTTTATGCCTTTTTATGTTTTTGTTTGTTCATGTATGTTTTGTGTTTGTTGTAAAAATAAAAAAATATTAAAAAAAAAACTCAGAGAACAGGTACACTACTTGGTTATTAGTTACAACTACATAACCCATAAAACTTACATACCTACATAGTGGCTAACGCTCTACTGCAACTGCAACTACAACTGCAGAGCTGGGCATACAATGCTCCAGTTATATTGTCACTCCATACCCCCCCAGTGGGTAACTAGCATACACACGCCAATAGGTGGCAGTAATTAGCAGTATACGTGCACAACACACAGTCACAAGTTGTTTTGTTTACATAAGCTCCATAAACTAGACATAATATTGTTGTACAGATAATGGGATGAATTTCTTCTCATGAGAAAATCCTGACATATATAGGGTTTGCCAGTATTGCAGGGATATTACTACTGCAACTTGGTTTTTATCCTTTGTTTTTCTTTCTTTGGTCCTCTAAGAATTCAAGCCAATAAATTATGAGGGATTTCCATTGTAGTGAGCATGTGGTTTTTCCCGAGTCAGTCAATCCAGAACACAAAATATGAAAGAACAAGGTTAGGGGATCATTATGTACCAATGGAGGAGGTTGTGGGTGGTTTCATAAAAAAAGTTGTAGAGTTTTGTCCAGTCACAAACTGGATACTAGGGTGAGGGTGGATAGTTCACATATAGTTCATGGCAGAATGTATTTTGGTACAGAAGGGGCCAATGTAGAGTATTTGATTAATTAGAAGGCACCCAGACACAGAAACATCACAGGAAATAGCAGGAGACATCCATGCCACTCACTTCCCTTACAGATTCATCTATAGTACCCTTGTAGGCCCAAGCCACTTACTGCCCATGTGTTCCAGCTTCAGTGGCTGTCAGCAGTCTTAACTCTGTGGGATGGGTAATGGTTTGAAGAAGCAGAGGAGACATTTCTACAACTACTGAGGCAGAAACAGAGCGCCCTGCCCATAAATGGGGGGGGGGGAATTCTGGAATGAGGGGAGCTTCTCTAAAGAAATACAAGAGGTATAAACTTACCCTTTTCTTGATGTGTAGTGTCAGGATGAAGTGGAGGTACAGGGGCTAGAAGTGGAAGAGACCTCTCTAAATTCTGCTGGAGAACAAATTGAACTTCTCTTACTGCCCCCCCCCCAATCCCCAGACAGGAGGAAACCTCCTTAACTTCAGCCAAAGAAGAAATGAAAATCCTTTCTTCCAGGAACCCCAGGAAAGAGGAAGATGGGTAAAAAGGTTTAAAGAGAAGGACACCTTGTCAGTTCCAATCAATGAAGAAACTGAAACATAAGGCAGGTTACAATGCCTTCCAGTATCACACAATGAGAGGGAAGGGGAGATGCACCCAAGTAGTGGAAGACAGGAGGAAGTAGGTGGTATAAGGGATGAAGCTATCAAGGCAGGAGCCAGCACTGCTCAGATTAGACAAAATAGACAGAGGAAACCTGTCCAAAGTGCTGTTTGAGACTTTAAAAATTATGGTGTGATGTACAGTACACATAAATAAGATTGTCTGGATATACTTTTGATTATGAGTTTTAGGACTCTGGTATTTGGAAATTATGTCTACAATATCACACTTTGTTTTAGAAGTTCTTTCCCTGAGGAAGAAAGCTATTTTGAAATATGTAGGATGCCTAGAATGTTGTCTAATTAAATCACACTGATGGAACTATTTGCCTCAGCAGAACAGAGAAGGGAGTTGTTTGCATCTCCTCTCCTTAAGATTAGAGGGGCCTTTGGGATATGGTGGTGCTATATGAAGGAAGATTGTCACACTGCATGCAAGCAGACAATTGCTCATGCAGTACTGGAATTCATCCCAGTTCCTCAGTAAGTAATTGACACTTTTTTGGCTTTAAAAAAAAAAAAAGTCTGAAAATAGATTGCTTTGTTGAACAACTCAGTGGTAAGACAGATTCATTTGCTGAATGGCCTCTGTTCATGAGCCTAATCTTTGAAGTGCATTATTCTCAGGGGCTAGCTATGGCTCTGGAGCTTCACCAAAGACCAAGCAATCATGTTTAACCTGATCCTGCTCATTTTTATCAGCATGGAAGAACCATTAGCTTGACGGAATTTGTCTAAATGCACAAATAACTGCAAAACTACAGCATCATGGTTTGTACCTTTATTCTGAAAGCAATATGCTTACTCACAACCTCAAAAATGTGATTAGATGGCAAAAGCTATAGTCACAAATTTGTGCCCACTTGGAATAAATTTGACAGAATTCAAGAGAAAAGGTTGAGTTCTAATGTAGAGAATTGGGCTACAAACCATTTGTACAGGAGGAAGACATTCGTATATTTGGATAAAACTCTGTTTTAACTGAAATATTACATATTAAAAATATAAATAATCTATTGAAAACTTAAGAATAACCAGTAAATAAATGAAAACTTTAGATTTCCGGCTTTTCTTCTGTTTTCTATGCACAATCTTTCTAGCATTCAGTAGTCTAAAACATCTCATTTTACTTTTGCGTTATCTCCTGAAAAATACTCTTGGAAACATAAAAGTGAAAATTTCACTGAAAGGTTATCCAGGCAATGAACAGTTGAAAATAATGACTTTCTCCCCCTCTCCTTTTATGAAAAGAAACTGGAGTGACTACTGAAGATATAGTTTCCCAACGATATGGTTCTCCAAGTAACTATCTGAATATGATAACTAAAACTGCCAAATCTGGGATAATGAGAATCTGTGAATTATTCCTAATTTGCTTCAATGTACTGTATTATGAAGGAAAACTGCAGCTGAGTCATCATCTTTGGGTGTAGAGGCGAGTTGGGTGGGGGGTTGAATCCACATCCCAACTGTTACTATGTGATAGTTTCTATAGCAATTAATGACCAAAGAAGCCAGTTTTGCTTGATTTAAACATACCTTCTCAGTGTGATGCACTGAACAGGGTAACCACACTTCTTTTTTCAGATTAGGATGACAGATCTAATTATCATCTACATAATTTTTGTTTATACACTGCCACCCAGCATACATGACATTGAATACAGCTTTTATTCCATCAGCAGGAACAGTCCCGGAACAGAACTCCAATAGAATGTTCCCAGTGGCAGAAAAGGAGAGCTGGCATTCATTCATTCATTCATTCATTCATTCATTCATTCATTCATTCATTCATTCATTCATTCAATTTGCTTATTTCCTCTTCTCACTGCTATCCTCAAGGCTGCTTTCTTTCCTTTTTCTGGATTACTTCCCCAAATTTGGGGAAACATAGAGGACTGTAGGGAAGGATAAATTATTGGAGATTCTTTTTTTTTTTAATCTTCTGCCAGCAAATTACTATCTATGAACAAAAAGAACCCTTCCATATGCAAGAAAACTACCTTGAATCCATTCTAGCATACATTAGAGAAAACCGTAAGGCAATTATGACAGCTTCCCAGTCCAAGAAATCAAATTCCAACAAATATTTAGTAAATGTTTTCTAGTAACAACTAAAAGGTAGTACCACAACTTTGTGGCTGAACAAACATTTATAAGCAAAATGTCCCAGGCTAAATGGATCAAAGTTCATTTAATGTTAGAGAGCAATTGTTAGATCAGTCCAATTTTTTCTAATTACATTCCCTCCAGATATATTAGGACAACAATTCCCAGTATTCCAGGCCAGCTGTGAATTCTAGGAATTGTGGTTGCAACAGATCTGAAAGATTTGGGAAGGCTGGACTAAAAAATACTGGTTTAGTTGTACAAATAAGGCAGCCTTTTCTATTTGAAAACTACTCTGAAATAACAGATTTGGGAATAGCTTTCACACCAAGTTGTTAAGCAGCTGTGTTCATATGACACACATACCCACGGTGAATAAACAGTGGTTTACTCAATTAGCTCAACTGGATAGGTTCATAGAACACTTTGAAAAATAATGTATTCACGCTGGCTAAGTTGACACACATAATATATCTACACAGGCTGGGTGGGCCATTATGCTGTGTCTCAGTAGCCTAGTCCACATGGACTGAACAACCAAGTGATCCACCCTTCTGATTCAGTCCATTCTGTGCCAGCAGCACATGATCTGAGACAACAGGGTTGTTGCCTGTTGATGTTTTCAATAGCCCTCTTAGCACCATAAAAGAGGCAGGAAAGCTGTCACTTACCATTCCTTTCTTTTTAAACCCCTCCCCCCCTGCACTGGAGGGGAATAAAATGGAATGGTGCATTTAAGTCAGTGCTATTAGTGAAATGCCATAGCTCTGTTGCTAGCTAATTACTTATCCCCAACTCTGGAGGTGGGAAGATAGAGAGTAACCCAGACTTTCAGTTGCTATTCTATGCTTTGCTTTGCTGATAAGAAGCAGAGAATATGGATTACTATATGTTCAGATGCCACACTGACATTAGAGATGGAGAACACATCAAGATCAGAGAGGATTCTGAGGAAAAGAACCTAGGAAATAGAAGTTCTGGTTAGCAGCTAAAGATGCTATAATGGATCAAACAGCTTTAGTGGCTGTTGAAGATGGACTGTGGTTCTATCCAAAGTAAAGTTGGCTAGCAAATCTCAAATGGACGAGTGGTTTCCATTAATTAGGATTTATGGGATGCAGAGTGAGACTGGAATAAGGTTTACTGAAGCATTCAAGATCATGTCATAGGAAGAAGAATGCTGGCATGGAACAGCGTCCTCAGACATGTGGCTAGAGGCAAAATGGGGAATCTCTCTGTTATTTGTTTTCAGAAGAGAGTAAGAGAAGCTTAACCCTCAGAGAACTGACTTTCCTTGACTCCCAAGAAGGCCAGATCTCTTTGGAACTAAATTTAATCTCCTTTTGGTTAACTGACTGGGTTGACAGTATCATCAATTAACCTAACCAGCCCAGTCTGTATCATCAATTAACCTAATTTTCTTATTCACTTCACATGCTAATCTGCTTCCCATGACCCAATTAAATAAGTTTAGTGAACAAGACTAGTGTATTACATGGATACAACCAATAAATAATTCCCTTTCTGTAGGAAGGCTGAAGTACCACAAGAGGAAAATGTTAATTTATCTCTAGGTAAGGCTATTCTCTTATCATTTCACATTTACATTTACTTGCAAAACTTATTGCATGAAATATGTTTTGTTTAAGGAGTTGCTGAGAGGTACTTTGTTGTCTTTGAATCTGAAGTGCTATACTGCCCTCCTGTATATTAAGGCTGTACTTCTTTCAAAAGTGTGGTGGGAGAAGTGTTTTGGACCTCCTGTGAACACAGCTCCTTTCTGGTATTCATTAAAGCAACCTCACTTTTTCAGGCTTTCACATGAGCCTGAAAAAAGGTACCCCTGCTTTAACAGTTACACTGTTCATGATAAGCTACATCTCTTTGTAGGCTTGGATAAAATCCTGGAAAAAGAAGGAATACTTTAGGAGTAGAAGAGAGGTATACAGTTCATGGGGTACTTGAAGATGAACCCCAAGTGAAGAACATAAAGAGTTCTAACAGGCATTTGGGAAATAATCTGACCGGAACACTATTTTCACAGGAGACCTCAATGGTTTGGGGATTGTACTTGTTGCCCAAATGTATATGTATTTTTCAAAAGCAAATCCCAACAGAACATATTAAAGACAATTTGTATAACAGGGTTTGCAGGGTTGTAGATGTCAGAGAGTTTGCCTAGGATGTAAACATTGAATATAAACTAAACATAATCACAGCTTATGGACAAGGGGGGCTCCTGAACCATTGTGTGATAGCACCCAAAAAGGTTGTTAATTACGTTTATATTGCAGCAATTCCATGAGTGCCTATTTAAAAAGTAAGTTATTAAACAAAGCAAATCATGGTTCTGAGCAAACTTGCATCTGATTGGAAGAAGTAATATGTTTTCTCCAATTTGCTCTTACTGTTTTCCTACGTATAACTTAATATACACAAGGTTTTGCCCCTATCTTTGCACTGACTAAGTGAATGAGCTAACATGAATGATCTGTATTGGTGACTGATTATGTACCTTCAAGTCAGTTTTGATTCTTAGCACATAAATAGGCTTTCTTCAGTATGATTTGTCCCTAACCTGATCTTCCAATGGTGTACCCACTGCCACTGTAATTGAGTCCATCTCTCTTGGTACTGATCATCCTCTTCTATTTCCTTCCACCTTTCCCAGCATTATAGACTTCTCAAAAGAGTTAGCTCTTCACATAATGTATCCGTTATAATTTGAGCCTGGTGATTTGTGCCTTGAGTGAGAACTCTAGACTAATTTGTTCTATGAGCCATTTCTTTGTTTTCTTGGCTATTCATGGTATCCTTAGGAGTCTTCTCCAACACCAAAATTCAAAAGCATCAATCCTCTTTCTATCTTGCTTCTTCAAAATCCAACTTCCACTTCCGTCGGGTATCACAGGGAAAACTATTGCCTGCATGATTCTGATCTTTGTAGGCATAGATACACCACAGCATCTAAACCTTTTCTAAAAAACCTTCATTGCTACTCTACCTGCTGGTTTCCTTACTGTTAATGGTCGATCCTAAAAAGCAGAAGCTACCCACCACTTCATTGTCAATTCTGAGGCTGGTTGCTGTACCTGTTGTCATTAGTTTGTTCTTCTTTATGTGTAATCTTAGTCCCATTTTTTCATTGTGTTCCTTCACTTTTGTTGCAAGAGCTTCCAGATCATTTGCATTTTTGGCAATCAGAGTAGTGTCATCAGCTTAGTGCAGATTATTGGTATTTCTTCTTCCAATTTTGAAACTATGCTCATCTATATTTAATACAGCTTCCCTCAATATATATTAAGCATATAGGTTGGATAAATAAGGGGAGAATATACATCCTTCACTCGCTTCTTTGCCAATCTGCAGCCAGTCTGTTTTACCATGTTCTGTCCAGACTGTGGCTTTCTGTCCTATGTACAGATAGTTATCTTTTAGTGACCACAATTGGGACTGGCAACTCGGTCATTAAGCGAAGTGGTCACTAAGTGAAACCGCAACTGTGCTTATGATCTCACTTCAGTTTTCCTTTGCTTTACAGACCTGTGAAGGTTGTAAATGTGAGGATTGGTCATAAAGTTACTTTTTCATCACCGTCATAACTACGAACAGTAACTGCAAACAGTCGCTAAATGAGGCAGTCACTAAACTGTATAAGTTTTGCGTGAGGGCAATAAGATGTTCTGGGATTGCCATTTTCCTAAGAATATTCCATATAATTGACATAATTGAAGGCCTTTCTTTAATCAGTGAAGCACACATTGACTTCTTTGTGGTATTCTTTGGCTTCTTAATTATCCAATGTACATCAACAATAAAGTCTCTTGTACTTTGGCTTTCTCTAAAGCCATCTTAAACATCTGGCATCTCCCTTTCCATGTAGGGCTCTAATCTGCATTAGATGATCCTAACTATTATTTTGCTAACATGTGAAATTAAGGATATTGTATGATAGTTTGCACATTCTCTTAAGTCTGTTTTCTATGATATGTAGACTGACCTTTTCCAATCTACTGGCCACTGTGTCATTCTTCAGATTTGCTGGCATAATACTCAAGATGGAACTTAACTCATGCAGAATAAAGTTGAACTTTTACTTCTGGTGATTTGTAAACTATTTCTGTTGTCTATATACATGCATACACATTGCTGATTCATATTCTGTTCGTAGTCAATTAATATTTTGTTTTTTAGGTTTAGTGATTGTGTCACATACAAATTTCATAAATGTCACCTCTTAGCCTAAGCCATTAATAAAATGTTGATGGGTATATAATCTGAATCTCGTGGCATTCCTCCTCCATCTATTAAATAAAGTATAGGAGCAACAGAAGGACTATAGAACAAAGCATCTTTTTTAATCTATGTAATTTCCAGATCTCTTTAATAATAAAATAATGGCTAATCCCAGGAAGAAGGATCTTTCCTAGCCAGGATTTTTTTTGCAATTTAAATGCTAGGAAGAACACACATATTCACACCTGTGTATATAGCTCATTTCAATGAAAAGCTTAAATTTTAAGCTTTATTACTATGTTCTTCTAGTTGTCTCAGGTTACTTACAGTATCACATAGGAATGGAGCTACCATAATGTTCTTTAATTCAAATTTACAAAAGGCAGTCTCATAAGAAAAAGTATTAATTTCATTAACATTGCCCTTTCTTGTACACCTCACTTCATTCATACGTTTTAAAATTCCATTTTTATCTGTACATAAAAGGAAATAACTGGGAATACATTACAAGGTATCTGTAGTAGTCCACATGGCTCTTCTTCCTTTTTTGCTTGCCAAAAAGTTCTTGCCAACCAGTGAGTTTCACAGATCTACTTATTTTGGCTATCTTGTACCCCAATTGGGTTAGGATTAAGGTTATCAGTCAATGGTTGACAGCTACCACTGCGAATTTATGTACTGTACAGGTAGTCCTTGGTTAACGACCACTCGTTCAGCAACAGTTCAAAGTTACAATGGTGCTGAAAGAGTGGTGGTTATGACCGGTCCTCGAAGTTCCAGCCATCCCAGCACCCCTGTGGTAACATGATTGCGATCTGGGCACTTGGCAACTGGCTCACACTTATGACGGTTGCAGCATCCCATGGTCATGTGATCGTAATTTGTGACCTTCCCTGCTGGCTTCCCATGAAGTCAATGAGGAAGCCAGCAGGGAAGGTCACAAGTTGCTCAGGCAAGTCTCTCCTACTCATGCACCCTCCTCCAGCCCCTCTGCGCTCACACTGCACCTCATCAGGCACTTCCGCACCCTTGTGCACCCTTCCCCACCCAGCAGCAGCCACCCCACTGCGCTCACACTGTGCCTCTCCTGCCACCCCACCTTTGTGTACCCTCTCCGAGCCTTGCTGCTCTACTACCATGCCTCCCCGGCCATTCATGCACCCTACCCCACCACTTGCACACCCCCTCACTCCCTCTCCCACCCAGCAGCAGCTACTTATGTGCGAGCCACCTGGGTCTTGTAACTTCCTGCCAGCTTCCCCACTGACTTTGGTTGTTGGAAGCTGGCAGGAAGTTGTGAGGAGGTGCTTGCTTAATGACCCATGATCCTTACTTAACAACAACAATGGGGACTGCAGGGATTGCTGTCAATAAGTGATGCAGTTGCGTGACATTGCACTTTACAACCGCATCACTTAGCAATGGAAATTGTGGTCCTAATTGCTGTTGTAACTTGAGGACTACCTGTACCCACATTGTAAGCACAACAAGGATATGGCACCAATTGATGATGTTTGCGATAGGCAAAAACCTTTTGGGCATGAGATTTTAGTACTAATGGTGGGCAAAAAAGGAAAGGCTCCTCCAAATTTATTTATTATTTGTTTAGAAGATATATATTACTTGCCTTTCAGTCATGATTACTATAATCATAATGATATACATTGTTTGTCTAAAAAGATTCAATATATAGAAGCAAAAATCCTTTTTATATTATAGCTTTAAAATTATATTATAGCAGCAAATGAGGCAGTTGCACTTTTCCCCCCTTGATCTTCAGTATGATACTGCTTTGTTTTCTGTTGTAACTAAAATCCTGCGTTGGAGAGGAGTTGGACCAGCTAGGTAGCAACGTCAACCTAAGTGCTAAGTGGGATCAGACCTGGTTAATACTTAGATGAAAGATCATCCCCTTGGAGATCCCAGGGCTCTATGCTACACTGGGAAGCTGAAAAAAATCCCCCAAGAGGGTAGTAACAAACTACATTTGTACTGTAGTAAAAAAGTGTCCATAAAATCACCAGAAGTTGAGTTTGATTTAAAGATTTTACCTTTAGAGAATGACTGGATGAAAGGAGCAAAGAACAAATGTATGAGGGAAAATATACCATCCTTGTCTTTTATTTATGAACTCAACTAATATCGTGCAAATTAGAGTTCCTGAGTTTCCTTGGCCATATTGTCATGAACATCATATCACTCATTAGACAGGTGGGGGTACTCACTTTTGTCTTCTGGCTATAGAATTTATATACTGTATTGGAAGCTATTGGTCAAAAATAAAAGAAAATGTTGGCAAGATTAATCATATTCCAACATAGCTTCACATGCAAAATGTCAGGTTTAGCCCAAGAAAAACGAGGCAATCCAGTACAGTACAGTTCCTTTATTAGCTTGCACCTAATAGACAGAATCTCGCCAGACTAAACCTATGCTAAAGCAACTAGTGGATATAACCTCGTGAAACCCGAGGGAGGGGCTAGCCTCATCCTCTTCGTTTTCCCACGCTCTTGCTGCGGACTGAGGAGGCGCTTGCTCTGGAATGTTTCCCCTCCCTCCTGATAACCTCAATCCTCCATTCCAGTATCTTCCTTGCTCAAGCCTTCCATTACACAAAACTTTAAATATGTTGATGGCAGATTAAACTGTAACTGACTGATACAGATACTAATTATTAGACAGCACTATAATAATTTTACCAAATTCACAAATCACACTAAGCCATAACATTGTTTGGTTAATTTTTGTGTAAGCTGTAATGTGTAAGCCGAGCTTTCTGAAAGGCAGTTACTTCAAATCAAATAAGATCACATGATTTCACTTTCTATATGGTGTTTGAAAAAAATAATACATTACATATGGAATCATAATTTTTACTTTCCAAATGAAACAGAATCAGTTCCTCCCATTATTAAGAAACTGAATCAGACAAATAGATCAAAGATGTTCTTCTGCCATATCAAAACAAATTCCTCTCAAAGGAGTGCCGCCTTCTAAAAATAAACAGGACCAGTCACACTGAATAAATATCACAGACTCAGCAGAAGACTGATGCTATATTTTTACTCAGTTTAAAAATGTATAATTTTCTTGAAACAAATCGATGTTATGATTCTACAAATTAGTATCTTATACTCTCCTGCCCAATTAACCCAAAGCAATGTACAGTACCAAATTCATAGCATTGCTAGAAAAATGCAAAATGTGTAGACAATTTGAAGATGTAGAAGAAAATAAACCTCTTGATTATTGGTATATTTCCACCTCCCCTCTTTTTTTAAAAAAATTCAAACTGTACTTTGGGGACAAAGCAAGTAAGAGATGCTAGTCAACAACTGGAAGACTCCAGACAACTCTTGTTCAGCCTTACTTGCTGACATTTACTTCCCATGTGTTGGCTAGTTTTATCCACAGCCATTGTTTGTTACAGTCTAGACTTGAGATTAATCTAATGTTAACTTTATGATGATTCTTGTCATTAAATTATAGAAAGTTTGATGGACAAAAGGGACAACAATTATTTTCAGAGTACAGAACTCAAAGGTCAGAGATGGTAAGGATGGAGGCCAAACTACAAATAGCAGAATTAATCCAATCCAATTTATATGGCTTCCCATCTATCTAAGAAACTCTGGGTGGCAAAAAAAAATTAAAACAGAGAATTACATTTAACGAAAAAGCCAACTAAAGCTACATCAAGGCAAAATAAAAACTCAAAACTAATAGGCACATACATCCATACCAAAGGTCCCATCTGTGACTACTAGAGATTTGAGCATCCTGTATAGAGTATATGAAGGATTTGCCACTATTTAAAATTACCTCTAGGTAGACTGGAGGTCTAACCCTAACCCTAACCCCTAACCCTAACCCTAACCCTAAATTAATTGCTGAAGAGAATAAGCAACACAAAAATTTAAATTGAATAAGTTTCCAGAACCAGAAAAACTTTCTGCAATATACTACAAGGCTTTCCACAAATTTCTGATTGAACCATTAATTCAGGTAATGAGTAAGCTTAATCAACATCAAGCTTTCCACCTCTTGCAAGAAAGCTTTAGTTTCTTTGGTATACAAAGAAGGGAATGACCTGACCTATTCAGAATTGTATAGTCCTATTCTGTTAGTTAATATAAATTATAAATTTTCACAGCAATTCTTGAAAAAGGACTAAATGGACTATTAACTGAACTGATACATCCTGATCAGACTGGATTTGAAAAACATGTCACACAAAACTCAGATCATTTATTGGGACTTATCTATAGGGTTTTGGTGAAGTATGATTCGGAATGCAAAAAGTTAAAGATTGTATGATCAAATGGATACAGAATTTGAACAGAACAATTGAAATATAACAATGGGAATATCACACAATTAAAATTACACTTGAAGAAAATTGCTGTTAGATGTTCTACTGACAGTATATTACTCCAGTATTGATTGCCAATATAAAAAAATGATTTTCTAAAAACTGTTGGAAATGCAATAACCAGGTTGGATCATTCTTCCAGGTTTGGTGGCAGTGTTGTAAGGCACAACAATTCTGGAAAATGACCTATAATAGAATGAAGCAGATTTTGAAGGATGATTTTTCTTTTTAGTCTGTTATCTTTTAATTAAATATTATGAAACCTTATAGTTCTATAAAATATACTGAACTGGTTTTATATGCGGTAACAGCTGTTAGAATACCCTATGCTTCTTATTGGAAAGCATGAATAATTCCTTTTATAGAAAAACAGCAAATAAAGTTACAGAAGCATCAATGTCAAAATTAATGTCATACTTAAAAAGCAAATCTGATATAGAATTTAACTCAATGTGGAAACCATTTTTGGATTATAATCTCACAAAAAGGTTTTTACCACATGAAAAATTTAAACTTCTCCTAACATAAGATTTTGATATTTATATTATTTCTTTTTTTCCCTGATATGTTAAATTCATTAAATTTTTCAGATGGGATAGAACTAATTGCATTTATAAATTGAATCATACAGTACTAAAGTTGTCAATTACTATATAATCTCATTCTAATATTTATTTTAACACTTTCAAATTTCAAATTGATATATTTTAATATATAGATTTATATCAATGTCATTTTTTTTCTTGTTCAATTTTACAGTGCTTGTAAACTTCTTTATTTACAACTTGCTTTGTCTATATGTCAATTTAATAATGATTAAAACAAAAACAAAACGTTAAACCCGTGTAAATAGCATGCTAGGAACCACTGAGTGTTCAGAAGTATTCTAATTACTTACATCAAGTTGGAAGCCGTAAGAAATTGAAAGGCAGAGGTTACCAGGAAAACAGCCCAAAATGGAGCAGAAGCCTAAACTTGAAGCTAGCATCAAGCTACATACAGCTTGTAATGGAGCATGGCATCCTGCACACTTTCAAAAAGGCCACAAGCTGGTCTGAGTCCTGTTTTTTGGGAAGGAAATAAAAGTTGCTTAGCAACCATTTTTCTCCTTTAGCTTCTGTTGGGAAATCTGCTTTCCTATCTGCACAAAAGCCTGGGAATAGGCATCTGATATAACAAAATTTTAAAGCTGTATGAGGTAATATAGAGAGCTCCTTCAAAATCAAGTATGCCAATGTGTACTTTTTAACAAATTATGTACTTGATATCCTTGAATAGTATCTTCTATAAGTGTCATTAGTTATAAACTGTACCACCTTGGCTGTAAATTACTGTGATATACTTTGGCAATGGGCAGTCTGCTGTGATATAATTACCTTTTGAACCTAACAGCAAATGTCTTCATGTTCACTCTCTGTATGGCCATGGAATCTTCATCTAAATCCAACATATTTGGCTATAAACAATCCAATGGTTTCTCTAAGAATCTTGAATAGTCCAGTCAGATTCTATCCCAAATCACATCTACCACTTCTAGAAACTGCACTGTTTACATGTGGAATCCTTGGTTTATATGCCATTTTTGTTTACATGCCATTTCTGGTGGTAGTAGTTAATATGTCACCATGCAGAATTTCATCTGGAATGAAGTAAAATGGCCAGCTATCTAAATCTATCTATCTCCCTCCCTCCCTCCCTCCCTTCCCTAGTGGTTTACAAAAATAATAAAGTAATATTAAAAGATAACAGCAGAATAATAACACATTAAGATAATATTCCTCGTCTTTTAGATGCTCTCTGGAAAAGCTCTATTTTTATTCACTCCTGAAAGGCCATCAGGGTGGGCACTGTTCAACCTCAGGGGAGAGGTTCTTCCATAAGATGGAACTGCAACAGAAAAAAAAATGTCAGACCCATTGCAATGGGCAATTAACAGATTTAATTTAAAAGAATGCAACACAGGCTTGCTTTACCACCTTTATTTACAAAAATGTATTTAAAAAAAACACTGAGTAACCCTATGCTTTGTTTAGAAAGACACCCATTTCTTTCCCACTCCAAGGGAAAATAGAGCAGATTAACCAGTTTGCCTTTGGGGAAACTGGTGCTTTGTTACTGTTGTGTTTATTATGATAACTATTTTGTGAACAGGTAAAAAAACTCTTGCAACTCATATAAAGCCATCACAATACAATTCACTTCTAACCTTCACAATCTATGTTTTACAACACTCACAAGAGCAGGAAAGTGGCAGTTGAGTCACTGTATGCAAAAATTCCCATCACTGCAAGCGCTAGCATTGCATGGTGCACAAAACTCAGAGTGTTTATTTTTTGTAAGTCATAATCTCTCACAGAACCCCTAGCAATTTCTTGCAGACCCATGAAATCCCAATTGAGAAAGGCTGATCTAGACCCTTTTCATTCTGGGCTTAGACCCAGATTCAGCATGGATAGAACCACAGTGACCCTGATGGATGTTTGACAATTTATACCTGGAGACAAGGAAGCATGGCATCTGATAATACTCCTGGATCTCTTAGCAGCTTTTGATTCCATTGACCATAGTATTTCTTTTGTATGCTTAAATCATCTGGGAGTTGGTGCTGCTGCTTTGGTGGACTTCTATCTCTGGGTGCTATCAAAAGGTGATACCAGGGAATTCCTTGGGAATTATCGGGGCGGGGGGGGGGGGAGGCTTCAAGGTTCAGTCCTGTCTCCCATATTATTTAATGTGTATATGAAACTGTTAAGGAAGAATTGTTCACAGGTTTGGACCTAGTTGTCGTGTGTACTCTGATGATAATTTACCTATACTTCTCCTTTTCTGTGAGCTCAGGATTAGACATCACACATTAGACAGTGCGTCTCCCGGTAGTAAAGATTGGATGTGGAAGTACAAGTAGAATAAGTACATGCTGTTGGAGTTAAGATTGGACTCTTCTTTATGTTACTTAGGTAGGTAGGAACTTAAAGCCTATCTTTTTACCCATGCTTTTAGTGTCTTAGAGGCACTAGTGTTTAGTTTTAATGTTGTTTTATATTCTTAAGTTATAAATGTATTCTTGTAAGCCAGCCAAGTATTGGAATGGCATATAGTTTTAGAATCAAACAAGCAAACAAACAAACATCACTGGGTCCCAGAATCTCTGGATGTTGTAACCCTGACTCATTTGGAAAACTAAAAAAATGGCTTTCAAACTATTTTTGAGGGAATTAGTATTGCTTGCATCAGAATGGAACTTAGTTTTATGGTTAATAGCTTCAATTCCATTCAGGAGAGTTTGGTTTGAGTAGCATAGAGGCTTGTGTTCTGCACTGAATTGTTCCAGATGGCTTTGGAAATAAAGAGTTAATAAATACTACTGTGAAGTCTGTAATACACTGAATTTTTGGCAACTCTTTTACGTACAAAAGGGTTTGTTTGATGCAACCTGTCCTTTTCCGAAGAAAATAGTGCTTATATTCTACTAGAGCAACTATCCTCTTAACAGCAGGATAAATGTCTACTGAAGACACCCTCTCCAAGGACGGGCCTGGATGCATGTTTTAGTAGGGTTGCAACATACACACACACGTATTGCAGTGGATTCAAAAATCCAGATGGCCACTAAATGACAGTAAAGAGTTAGTTTTCTGTTTGCCTTTCCATCTAATGCAGTGTTTCTCAACCTCAGCAGCTTTAAGATGCGTGGACTTCAACTCCCAGAATGCCCCAGCCAGCATGGAATTCTGGGAGCTAAAGTCCACACATCTTAAAGCCGCTGAGGTTGAGAAACCGTGATCTAGTGGTCATTTGCAGATACGATTCAATTACGGACTTAATGCTACATTTCTCCCACTCCCCTGTCCCCCAAAAGTCCAGCTCTAAATCACTTTTAGGATATCTAGGAAATGAGAGTCCAAATTAAAGCTAAAACACTTGGAAAGTAGGGATCGGTGACTACGGAAGGCTAGCCGAGAAAATAACGCCGACGGGAGACCTCGCCCTCCTCTCTCTCCAGCCTCCGAGGAGCATGTGCTTTGAAGCATCCAGCTAAGCGTGCGCCGGCACCCTGGCAACCGCATGCAAGAGGAAGCCCTGCTCTAACCATAGAGATCAGGTCCTCCGCAGGAAGCTGGCGAGGGAGGTCCCGCCTCTCTCCACCGCAGTTCTACGACGCCTCCCCCCCCCCCCGCTTCTTCCTCCAATATCCAACCGAGACGGGCGGACCCAAGCGCTCGCGCTCTCCTTGCTGCGCCCCTCCCCCTCGGTACGCGCAAAACTGACGTCAGGTGGGGCTTAATGTGTATGTGCGGCTTGCGACCTCTTGCGCAATTACGCGGCGCTCCTGTCTTTGCTGTGAGGAGGCAGTGGCTGGCGGGAAGGAGGAAGAGGAGGAGGAGAAGGAAAAAAAAGGAAAGTGTCGGTGGCGGCGCTTGGAGCCGGGGGATGGAGGATCAGCCGCTGCCGCCGCCCTCGCCGCCGCCCCTGCAGGAGCTGCTGGGGCGTTGCCTCCCCCGACTCCCCCAGCCGGTAAGTGGGCGCAGGCGGCGCTTCTCGGCTTCTCAGCCCTTCTGTTCGGGACGCGGTGCCCCGGCAGCTTCCCGGGCCCAGCCGGCCGCTGCTTTCCTCATGGTCAAGGTCTGCGTCCGCCGGTGCGCCCCCTTCCCCCCGGTTGGCCTGCTGGGGCTTTCCGCCGCCTACCTGTCCTCGCTAATCGTTTTCCTTCCCGTTTTTGGGGTCCGGGGCAGCTTTCTCGGTGTCCCGCGTACGCGCTTTGTCCTGCTCTTCTGTGGAAGGAGAAAGACATCGCGGGGAGAGTTTCCCTCCCGGAGGAGGTGGTCTTCTGGGCGATGGCGCCCCTCGTTTTGGACTTGGGTGGGTTTTGCGGACTGCCTGCCTTCGGAACCGAGCACCGGAATGGCTTGCGGTGTTTCGAAAGTGCTCGGGGAAGGTATGGCTCGTTCCCCCGGCTTCGCGTTTGTTTGCTTCCCAGCATGAAACAATCGCAAATGTTAGTAGGCGGGGAGGAAGGCAAGACTTGAAGCTTCTGCAAGCGATGGGCTGTTTAGAGATTGGTTCTCAGCGGTACCTGTGATTTTCAGTCGCTGGCTTAATTTTTAATTAAGCGTTGCGTTTAAGAGAAGGTCTGCTGCTGAGTTGCAAGTTACGTTTGTCTGGGGGTTTTGTGGTTACAGGCAGCATCCTCAGTTTGGTAACGGCTTATATCCGACTTTGCATTAGGTGTGCAAGGTGAGCTTGTCTCTCATTTCTCTCTGTGTTACTGATTAAGCTGCTTTTTAATAAAGTTAATTCTGGTGCTGGCCCAGGTTGCAATAATTTATGTGGGGAAATCTTAATTCTTCCTTAGTTATTGTTTCCTCCAAAAAAAAACAAAAACCCTACCCACCCTTTTAAAAATAAAAATAAGTGAGGGTTTTTAAATAAAGTCTTTAAAAAATAATAATACACCTCTAGCTTAGGAAATAATCAGTCAGAAAATGTATGGGTATAATCTGAAAATATGTTTGAATGACTGCTTTTAAAAAATGATGTGCTCCAGAAACTAATAATTCTAGGGAAATGCCTACTCTGCACGCATAGATATGGCCTGGAGAGATCTTCAAAAGTTGTCATCCAATACAACTATGACAGAATGCAAAAGTTATTAAATTTGTAACCAGAGGGTAATGTTAACTATATTGCATTTTAATTAAATCTGATCACATTTCTTAAATTTATGTTTGTCCTGATTCCATCCACTGCTTTTGGAATATGGCCCCTGACATGTACAGTAATTCAAAGATCAAGTGTGGCCCTCAAGCTTGAAGTAGTGCCCCCCAGCTAATTATCATCTAATTTAAAAAAAATACTAAGAGTCCTGACTGCATAAGCAAGTGATAGTATTTATAAAACCTATAAAGACATAGTTTTATTAGAACTGAAAACGGTATTTTTCCTAAGTTGGCAGAATAGTCACTTTGAGGAACTTCCATGTGATCAGAATCTTCATTAGTTTTTTAATCCAATTTCAGAAAAGCGTACAAACATATGAGTGAACTAAGGAATATTAATTTTACAAAATATTGAAAAGTTAAACCCACTTTTGGCCATGAATGTTCTGTAAGCCTTGTAACATTTATCTCTTCGTTACATCACAAGCAGTGGATAGCAGCTGAATGAAACAGATAAAGTATCACAGTATTTGTTTTCTTCAATCTTGCTATTTTGTATAGGTAAATTCTCCTCGTATCCACCTTTTGGGAGATATTAGTCATCTTTTTGTACTTCCCAAAATGAAAACAAGGGATTGCATCATTTCATCATGATCTGTATGGCTTCACTCTTCCAGTTCTTCAGACACACAAACTATGTGAACTTGGTCCTGCCAAAGTGACAAGTTACAAGAATTGTTCTTAGAGGAAGAATTTTTAAAAATTAGAATTATTAACTTATTATAGATTGCATTCATGTAGAGTTTAATCTCCTTCTTTCTGTGGTATGGTCCTTATTAAGACATTCCCCATCCACCACACCACAACTATTAATTTTAGAACTAAAATGTTTGAAACATATATTTTATTTTGTTGCCTCGATATCTGATGACTTAAGTCAATGGTTACTCATCATAGTAGTATTTTATAATCTCCATGTTCTGATGAGTATGATAGCTGATGTGCTCTGCCTGGAATAGTAAAAGGAAATAACAATTACTTTATAATATGTGCATAGGCTTCTTAAAGACATCTTGGGTGGCAGTTGTGAGATGCTGTACTAATTATATGGACGTTTGATCCGATTCAGTAGTGTTACTATTATTAGAGGCTTATTCCTGTGTTTCAGAGAAAATGTGAATTAGCTTTTGAGGCATGAATAATACTGTATATATTATGGCTATGAAGAGATATGGATTCAAAGGGCAAAATTTGCTTTGGAGAATATGTGGGTGTGCATCTGTCAGGAATCTCTTCAAATGAAATTAAATTTATTGAACTGTGGTCGATGACTACTAGCAAGTAGGAATATCTTAAAGCTGGTAAATGAGACATTTGATTGAAAGTGTTGCTGACAGGTGCTACTTGCACGTCCAAACTATATATTGAACTGAGCACAACCTTAATATGTATGTCTGTAGTTTGACTAGAATTCTAAATTCCTCAGTGTATTTTCCACAGACATTTAAAAAAATAAACTTGATAGGTCAGTTACATTAGTTCTATCGGTGTTTCTCAGTTAATAGTAAAGAGGAAGACTTTAAGACTTGGGTAATGGAAACTTTACATAATTTATTTCTCACTCAAATTTTGACTTCCTCTGATAGAGCAACAATTAGGGAAATAAAAAGAAATGGCATAGAAATATTATGATACCATTTCTTCCCTCTAATATAATGTCAAATCTCCTTAATGACATGTGGTTACTTTTAAACACAACTGGTGATGAAATTAATTAATTGGAAGATACAGTGGTACCTCTACTTACGAACGCCCCTACTTACGAAATTTTCGAGATACGATCAGCTCCAGCCCCCAAAATTTACCTCTACTTACGAACTTGCCTCGACTTACGAGCCATTTTCCGCCCGTTCCACGTGGTCCGCGGCCATTTTTCCGCCCGTGCCACGTGGTCCGCGGCCATTTTCCACCCGTGCCACGTGGTCCGCAGCCATTTTCCCACCCGTTCCACGTGGTCCGCGGCCATTTTCCGCCTGTTCCACGTCCGCGGCCATTTTCCGCCCATTCCTTGTGGTCCGCGGCCATTTTTCTGCCTGTGCCACGTGGTCCGCGGCCATTTTTACGCCCATTCCATGTGGTCCATGGCCATTTTTCCGCCCGTTCCATGTGGTCCGCAGCCATTTTCCGCCCGTTCCATGTGGTCCGCGGCCATTTTCCGCCCCTGACACGTGGTCCGTGGCCATTTTCCGCCCGTTCCACGTGGTCCGTGGCCGTTTTTCCGCCCCTGACATGTGGTCCGCGGCCATTTTTCCGCCCTGCGGACGCTGGAATGGATTAACGGTAATTACACTGAACCTTATGGGAAAATTTACTTCGACTTGCGACCAACTTGACTTGCGATCAGAGTCATGGAACGGATTAAGTTCGTAAGTAGAGGTACCACTGTACTTATACTGCAATTCTGGTGCTGCCATATAGCATACAAAGTAAACTCATTTGAACTTAAAGTATAAAGCATATCTAAAAAAGTTATTTAAAAACTGTAGCTTTCTTGGAAGATTAACATTTTTACAGCTGCATGGCAGATGATATATTCTAGGTTATAGACACACAATCAGAACTACATGAAACTTAAGGGGGGGTGTCTAATTTTAAACATATAAACATATCAATCTAGCTTCTTAATTTTTTAGAATATTTGAAGACTTTGAAACTGCCAAACTTGCCTGCAGAAGAAAATTTTCCAGTCCACATCTCTGTTCCATTGATTAAAATTCCAAATGTATATAATACCTGTGTAGCTGGTGGCCTTCCGTTGTTTTTCTATTTGTTTAAGTTCTTGAATCTCAAAAATAGATTGTTCTTATTTGTATCAGTCACATTTTCTTATTATTTTTGCCAGACAAGACAGCTTTTCTAAAGATTTGGATAATAATATGATTTAAAAAAAAAATCCTTACTGAGGCTGTCTTCACAGACTACTATAGATTTTGAAATGCTAAAAATTCTAATTCTGTACCCTAATTTCAGATATTTTTTACGAGTTATGTATAATTCTTTTATATGTCTAAAAGACTCTTAAAGTCTCAAGATGGATGCAGTCTAGAAATTTCATAAATATGTTTATCAATAATTATTAAGAAATTAAAAATGTATCATGAAGCTTTTTGGTGATTTTTCAAATTGGTTAAAGTAAAGCAAGTTTGTGGAGAAGTAAACTTTATGTTCTGTGCCATTTATACTTATTCCTTTATTTGTTATATTTATTCATATATAGATTGCTTGGTTTTAAACTGGAAGAACAAATATGAGGTACAGGATGTTTAGCATTTCTGAATACTTTGGCTCTATTTCAGTTGAGTCTGCTATCATGTACTTGTTTAATTTATGGTACCAATTGTCATTGTTCTGAAAAGTTAAGTGAAAAAGGTAATCTATTCTATTCTAAAGTTATTGTGGTTATATATTTTTATTGTTCTTTCAAAAATAAACAGTACTTTGATGGGATCTGATACTTGTTTTTGATAATTGTTCATGGCTTGATAAAATCTAATTTGATAGCATTGTGCATGCTTTGTTTTGAGCTTGAAACAAAACAGCTCTGCTCCAAATGTTCTGCATTGAAATATGGAGTTAGCAGCCTTCCAGTGGGATAAAACTCTAAATCTTTTGAAGTGGGAACAGTGGAAATTTGAAACAAGAGACAGTGGAAGTCCATGTTGAATGCTACCTATCCTGAAGGAATTCTTTTTTTTTAAATAAATATTTTTTTAAATTCCCATATCAGATAATAAAACCAATAGTTTCTGATGCCTGGCCTTTCTATGCAGATGGCCACAAAACTAAGCCCAGAAAAGAAGCAACATCAGTGGATTCACTTTAGTATCATAGCTCCTAAACAAAATAAGATCAGAAAATACATTTCTCTGGCTAATGGTTTGAGATTTCTTTCTAATACATTTTTATTTTGTAGTGCATTTTTATTTATTTTTCCTTTCTGCAAAGCTAAGTCAAACAATAAAGCAACATGAAAATTAAATTCCATTGTATGTACATACAGTATGATATGTGTTTCTGAGAGGATTGTTTCTTCCATGGAGAGCTTTCTTGGCTGAATTCTCCTATAAGTGACTCTGTTTGAAAAAGAAATAATTCAAAAGAATTATGCACACATTTATGCACCCCCCCACACACAAATATACATAGTCATAGTCATACTTATATAGGCAGCTTAATGTTTTAACTTTTGCTAGATAAGATTTTTGCTTAATAACAAATGTGCTGTAGATAGTGGCTATCATTTCCTACCTCCAAATAAACTGGATAATTCCAATATAATTTCATTTTCTCAAGCTAAGTAAAGAAAGTAACCTTTACATAGAATATCAGTCAAAAGAACATTTAATAATCAAATATAGAATTATTTCAGCTGATATGAGTAATATTAACCATATTATTTATTGATATTGTAAACAATTAGTTTAAATTTCATAGATGCTACAGATATTTTTAATTTGAGGACTGTACAAAAGAAGTTAACATTTGGAGGGAGTGAGGCCTGCAACAAGCAGTTGAAGTTTCTTCCTTTATCTCTTTCTAGCAAATGGTATTTAAGGTATGCTGCCTGTGATAGAAAACACCCATGATTATTGGTAGTCACTGATAACCTTATTCACCATGAATGTATGTTAAAACCATCTAAATTGGTAGGTATCACCACGCTAAATGTTAGGAAATTCCACAACCATGTTATATAAAGAATTATGGAATCTCCCCATTTTTATTTTCATCAGCCCTGAATTCAAACACCATGAAGGAGGGGAAAAAAGTTCCACCTATTCTCATCTTAAAAATTTATTTATCAATCAAATTTATATAACTGCCATCCAACCAGTGGAATTCTGGGCAATGCACAAAAATAAAAATATATCTAATCAATTAAAAGAAAAAACACATCAGGACTATATAAAAATCTCATTTCCCACATCTCACATCCTCAAATACCAGGGCTACATTAACATCCTGGCCCAAGTGTTTCAGGAAAGAGCCAGATATTCATGGCTTTCTGAAAGGCCAACAAGGTTGGGCCCTTCCATATCTCCAGGGGGAGATACAGAAGGCAGTTCCATAAGGTAGGTGCCATGACAGAGAAGGCACCCTTCCTAGGACCCTCCAGGTGACACTGCTTCACTGAAGGGATACGGAGCATGCCTATTTTACCAGATCTGGTGAGATGAGTTGAATCCATTGGGGATAGATGGTCCCATAAGTAACCTAGCCCTGTGCTATGTAGGGTTTTAAAGGTGACAGCCAGTTCCTTGAATCACATCTGGAAGCCTATTGGGAACTAGTATAGCTCACAGAGCTGCAGTGTTACATGGATGTCTCATGCACTCAATATGACATGTGCCACTGTATTCTGGACCAGCTGAAGCTTCTGAATGCTCTTCAAGGACAGTCCCATGTAGAGTATGTTGCGGTAGTCCAGTTTAGAAGTGACCATGGCATATGTGACCATGAGCAGTACCTTCTGATCCAAGAATGAGCACAATTGACACACAAGATGTATTTATGCAAGGGGTCTCCTGGCCACAGTTGCCACCTGCTTGAAAAGGAGCTGCATGTCCAGGAGAACTCCAGGATTGCACATGAACTCTTCCTGGAGTTGTATTATCCTATCCAGAGTTATCTATGAAAAATCAGTAGATGGGTGGGGGCTAAAATCATAGCCACTCAGTCTTGTCAGGGTTGAGCCAATTCTTCCCCATACAGCCTCCAGGCCCTATGGAAGCACCTTGATGGCATCACTTGGACAGCCTGGAGCAAAGATGCCTGAGTATTGTCCATGTACAGATGATATTTGACCCTGTGCTGACAGATGATCTTGCCCAGTGGTTTCACATAGATGTTAAATAGGAGCTGGGAGAGAGTCAAGCCCTTTGGCACACACACAGCAGAGGCCTAGGTCTAGATGTTTTCCCCTCATCAATACCAATTGGAATTGGTATTAGAGGAAAAGAGGATAATTATTGGAAAATACCCTCACTCCCAACCTCAACTGGGCCAGAAGGATACAGTGATCAGTGGTTTCAGAAGCTGTAAAGAGATCAAAGGCCAGAATTTATACACTGTCCCATCCTGGGCCATTTACAAGTGTGATCAGTGTTCTCTCAGTACTATAATCTAGCCTGGAATCTGATAGCAAAAGATCTCTACAAAAGTATTTTCCATACTTTTAATATGCCTTGGCTTAACTATCTTCATTCCAAACTAAAAAGTCCCAGCAAGCTATAATCTTTCCTAGTACAGAAACTTCTGCAGCTCCTTAATCATGTTGATTATTATTTTTTGCATTTTTTAGCTCTGTAATATCCCTTTTGAGGTGTGGTGACTAGATCTGTTCACAGTATCTCTGACCTATAAAGGCCTCACTATGTTGACTGTTTTATTTTCAGTTCCGTTCTTAATGATTCCAAGCATGGAATTTACCTTTTTACAGTATTTTATTTTTTGTCAGCAGTCACACTATGTTGATGAAATTTAGTTGTGACAAGATCTGCAACAAAATGTTACAAATCTGTCTTTCCTTCCTAAGAGGTTTGCAGGTTTCAGCAAATTATTCATTCCAGAAGGGGATACCATTCCACATTCAATATTATGTGAAAACAAACCATGCTTTAAATCTCATTGGGCCCCTAAATTATTTTGTTCTTTCAGGTTTTAAAGAAGGATGTTTGTGTGTATTTCATCCTCTGAACAAGCATAGCCATCCTTTTATTCTTAAATGATTCTATCTTCTTTCAGTTCAGTTAGTACAATCAGCTGAACATGGTGATGAAGGGAACGATGCTTCAAAAATTAATAAAAGACTCTAATCTTGTTGATGACTGCAGAAGGTAGATTTGAAGTATTCCCCAAGATGATCTACTATAAACTTAATCCATGTTAGG
Organism: Python bivittatus; assembly: GCF_059951505.1. Taxonomy (NCBI): domain Eukaryota; kingdom Metazoa; phylum Chordata; class Lepidosauria; order Squamata; family Pythonidae; genus Python; species Python bivittatus. Next base: position 66,866,795 of record NW_028277035.1, read on the forward strand.
ATACTTTACAAGTTTTTCAACTATTTCAAGCCTTGCTTTATAGATATATAAAGCTGTTTCTGTCAGAGACCTGTAATGTAATTAGGAATAGAATTGGATTGCTGTTCAGATCATCAAAAGTTGGATGAAACCCACATTCCTATGCTTGTGTTTTAATGATTGCTACAACTGTGAAATACGTCTCCATTCCCGGAGTAACACTTATCAGGGATTAGCACATTTTAGTTGGCGTCAGTGCCCAAAACAGAGTTGTGTTTGCCAGAAAAAGCCTTAGTTAGAAATGGGCCCTGAATCCTGATTTCATGTTACATGTTTGGAATACAGAGAGAAGAAGACACAGAGTCAAGTAGCTCTGCTATCTTATTTTCTCTCTTTTGATGTGGATCCAGAGAAAGGTGTTGGAAGTAATTATTGGAAGGTAATTTTTCTGGGACTGTGGATTATCCCTACCTCTCTAGACGTTCAGGATTGAGATAATGTATAGGCATCATGTTATTTTCTTCTATGACTGGCAATGTTATGCAAAGTGCAGAAAAAAACCCAAGAGGTAATAAGCAAAAGGCAAGAAATAAGAGGAAAAAAAAGTCCAGCTAAATCCAGTTTATGCTGTAGTCATTATTAGATGAGTCCATAGATAGTGTTGTATACCACTAATCAAAGCTTTGGTCAGTCTAGGCTTTCACATAATGCCTTTTAGTAAGGTGGAAAAAGCATCGACTCACCAGCTTTAGTTATACCTATATCACAGACATTTCCTGCTAATGGCAAGGACACAATATCAGTCAGTTTGAACATATTAAATTAATGCTACAAAAATAAGTTATGAGGTTTTGAAAACAGCTGGATGTCAGGGGCCAGTCAAAATTTTTTGCAGAAACAGCAGTTGGTCAGTATTTTAACCAGTGCTTCAAATAAACATAGTATTCCGTTTTGAATTTTGGACTTTACTGTTTTTCTAGCATTGACATTGATCCTGATGCACTGCTGACCAAAAAAAGCATGCTTTCACACCATATTAATGGTATTGTAACTGAATGCACATTTCTTTTCTATACTGTTTGACGCGGTACAATAGCCTACTCCAGTTATCAGAGTGAAGGATCAGAAAAAAAGCTAAGCTTGCACGATTAGATTTTGACTGTAATTGTCTATGGTGATTCAACATGGACAGGCTTTGCTGTGAGATATAATTCTGCTAATACAAAGCTGGATAACTGTTGTGATCACAAGAGTTACACCAATGGCATATATGTCTCTGTTAGCATTCACATAACCCCATACTTTCTGTCTGTGAGGTGGTGGAAAAAAATTGTATTACAAAGTTTTGTTTTACTGACTGAGCAACCTCACTTATTTACATCTGAAAATATGATGGTTAGATTAGAACAGGGTTTCCCAAATTGAGGTTTGCCTCCCTTGGGGAGGTCCAGACAGAGTCCAGGGGAGGTATGAAAAATGTTTTAATTACATTGTCTCAATAAATCAACCTTTCCCAAAGTTTCACTGTATTGTTTTCATTGTTCTTTTGTATTCATTTTGGTTTTGGATTTTTAGGGGTGCTGCGTACATTAAGATTACACTAAAGGGAGGTGTGATGGCAAAAAGTTTAGGAACCCCTGGATTAGAGCATTTTCAGAATTGCACAAGAGGAACAATGTAGAACATACAGTACAATTTCATGTGAATTTAAAAAGAAACAATAATATAATTTACTGTTAATGGTAAGCTATTTTAAGTAATAGATAACGGTAGGCTCTTTTAAGTAATAGATAATCATATCATAATCAATAATAAATCATCATTATTCCAACAATTTGTATTGCTAATCAGCAATTAGTGCAATATTCTTCCAGGAGGTCACTTACATTTTCATTGTATCTGTCCCCTTATTCCTTCTTTCCTATTCTTTCTTACTTTTCTCCCTTCAGTTTTTTCTGCCTTAACATAAACCTCATTTCCAGCCAAGAATAATGGAGTAATTGTGATTTAGTCATAAACTGCCAGCTAAAGGAAGATATTATTGTAAATCATGAAATAGAAATTAATCTGAATTGCAAGTCAGTTGTCTTTTGGGAGCTTTAACACAGATGGTTTGGGTCAGTTAGGATTTGTATATTCTGTGACACTAATATAACTACAGAACATGTCTTAAATTAGTCTTATTCATATATGTTTCATAACTCTAGTTTTATTTATAACCTTCATAATTTCCAGAAGACAGTTTGATATCTATATCTTGGAATATTTATTGTTTCATGATAGTCATATTTGTTTTGTACCTATAACATTCAGAATGTCTATGAATAAATTCATATAAATATTTAAATTATAACATAATTATCCATCTTGAAGCTCAAAATGGGACTTTGATGGAAGCAGATGTTAGTAGCAACAGCTGCCAGTAGACACACTGTTGAACAGAATTATCAAGTATTACCTTCTGGAATTTTAAGTTTTCAAAAAATAATAGCATCTTAGCCTATCCATTATGAATTGCTTCCCTTCTGTTCCTTTCAATTAGAAAAAGGTAGTTTGCTTGGACAGGATTTCTGCTCAGTTGTTTTGTAATAATATGGAAACATATTTGCCTTTAGTTGCGTAGTATGTTTTAAACTTTTCTAAGCCACAGATAACTGAGCTATGCAGCATTAATTATTATTTATTAGGTAACTGTTTTGCAGCACAGATTTGGTATTGTGCATTCCTCAAGTTTCTGAATCCATACTGTCTTTCTCAATTAGCAGATTTGGCTGATTCTTCTTCAGTTTTATATTGCTTCCAATGAATTAATAACTAGATAATTAGCACAGAGATTGACTAGATAGTTTTCACTGGATATCTTAATATATTTATATCAGGTGTATGTAAACACATACATTACCAAGTAAATTACGTTTGAGGCTCATCAGTGTTGTTGCAATGAACCAGAATCAAATTTCATTTTCAGTTGTAAAGCTACTGGACAGTTTTATTAATATTTGAGTCAGTATTCAAGCTGTTTCACATGTCATTTCTGTAATATAGCCATGTAAGGTACATTAATAATATTATCTTAACTCAGCCTGTCTAATTGAATAATGATATAACTCCTACATATGTCAAGGAAATGTATGCCCCACAAGCTTTCTTAGAAGAAATGTGGGTTAAAAATATAATCTGCTAGGATATTTTATATATTATTGTATAATTGTATATTGTATTTAAATGTCTTAATGTAGAATTACTGTTAATATTTTGGTAAAACAATAATGCATCTTATAACTGTCACAACTCAGTAACGTAATATATATACATATCTATAAAATGCATCAAATTACTTGTATTTTCCTGAACAAAATTTGCAAAGAATGGATTGGACAAATCTTTGGAATGAGTGAGTGTTTAATCAAATGCCTGATGCTTTTAGCAGAAATGTGGGGAACTTAAATATCCATGGGTGTCTTCCTACCTCTTTTTTTGTGTACCTCAGAATATCCTATACTGCAAGAGAACAACATACCAATGACACAACTGTACTATTGTCTTGTTCTAGTAGCCCCTCCATAATGAAAAGCACGGCCCTGATCACAAAAAGCTAGGTGAATTCTGAGAGCAATCTAGACCAATATCAACATGTTTTACTTACACTTTTTTCCAAATCTGAATTATTTTCATATTGCTATGAAATAATAATAGTAAGCTATTTAAATAATTTTATTTTAAAAATTAAAAGTCAGCTTGAAAGAAAGATAATTTAAAACATAAAAAGATCTATTCGTTTTGGTTGTAGTACTGTAAGTTACAAATGAAACCTGTTCTTGAATAATTGTGCATTTAGAAAGTTCAGCTTGGAGAAGCCGTATCTTTCACCAATTCTGGCAGTTCATGTCAAGATTGTTTGGCTGTAGGGACAGAATAGAGCATTGTGAAGGAAGCTAACATTCAGCAAAACAAAAAATTGCAGATAGCAGCAGGTGCGTAGGAATCATTGTATTTTTCTGTTCTTTGCTTTAGTGACTATCCTGAGGTCAGCTAGAACTAACACCTAGTACAGTACATATTTCAGTACACCCTTCTGATATGCAGGGTTCTGTTCTAAGATTTGTTTAATTTTTTCCTTCCCAAGCTGCTGTTTGAAGAGGAGCCCCACCAACTATTCATGCTTAAGGATAAATGGTGGAGGTAAGAAGCTCATTTCCTAATTTATACTTAAGATAACAGAAAATGTTATATTATTATTGGGAACAGAACTTCATATGAACAAAATATTTTTATATACAGAATTTGAAAAATGCTGTTGAAAAGGCAGATCAACAGATGGAAATGTTTACAGGCATGTGAGAATTTTGATAAGTGCACTGGAAGAAGTTATTCAAGCAGGCTGTAGTATTTACTCAGTTCCTTAGCTAAAATTGCATTTTCTCCAGCATGTGCTGCATGAGGAGATCTGGTTGCAAAAGCATTGTATGAAAAGAATTGTTATATTGATCAGCAAATCTGGTATCTTTTCTGGGAACTTAGAATTTTATAATGTTGAAAACTGTTACCACCTTACCTGATATCACTTTACTGTTAGTTGAGTACTTATAATTAGCCTTTTTATAAAAGTAGTTAAACATTTTGCTAAAATCATAAGGAAGAAGTAGGTCTGTTTAAGAAATATTAAATGACATTTTGAAGAAAGATGCTGAAAAAATCTAATTAGCCATAAATGTGTATGATTTTCATGTTATCTTGAAACGTGGTCAAATTTACCACAAAATAACTCTGAATCAGTGATGAGCAAGGGATGCAAGAGCTGCAGTTTAACTTCTTTATTTGCTGAAGATCCTTAGTGAGGTCCTAGAAAGAGTACGGCTACAGATGTTCGGCTTCTTTTTTTTTTTTTTTTACCTTTTAGGAATTTGGAGGTTGTAGGTGTGAGAATGGGTGCACAAAGCATCTGGTAGTTAAACCACTTCCATTCCCACTATTAAACAAACCCACCGTGAAAAAAACCAAAAATGCATAACTGAAATCTGGTCATTCTTGTCACTGAATTTTGACTGAGTTAGTTGGGCACTTTGGGGTGGGTGGGGATAGATTAAGTGTGGAAATGAGCCTATCTGTTCACATTTTTATAATTTAAAAACCAGACAATTATCAGGCCACTGAAATTGGTAATTTTGCTGCTCAATTTCAGCAGTTCAATATTAGGGTACAGGTGTTTGGGAATTGCCCATTTCTGACCTAAATCTGTCTAAGGCTTCAGTACAAGGTGACAATCCATGTAGAATGCATAAAGTATTTATAGCTGATGGTAGGTAAATGCAGAATTCAGTATCCTGACAGTCACGTTACTCACCTATAAACATCTCTCTGATTCTGCAGCACATGCAAATACAACTGGTATTTTGAGTAAAGCATAGAAGATGTACATTTTCTGAGCATATAATCACTATGTAATAAACTATAACTTAACTGAGAAATTAGTATGGCTAACTGCAAAAGGGAGTGAATGATTGTGTAGCAACTTGTATTGTTCTACTTACAAATACAGAAATGTCTAACTTATGTAACCCAGGGGAGTCTGATTACTCTCTAGATCAGTGTTTCCCAGATGTGGCAGCTTTCTGGTGTGTGGACCTCAACTCTCAGAATTCTCATCGATGGCCATGTTGTCTGTGGAATTTTGGGATTTGAAGTGAACCTGTGTGGAAATTGTAATGGTTGGGAAACAGTGCTCTAGATAAACTCTGCTTTGCAACTTTTATAACTTACACTCTTTGGAGTTTTTCAGTTTTTCACTTATACTAGATATTTTGATAGCTGGTTTTCTGAATTAGAGTTAATGTTGGAGAGTATATCCTTACTTTGTATGCTTTATGGTATTTTGCATCTTAATAATCTTACACATTTTATGCACATGGCTCCTTTAACCACAACAGATCAAAATATCTCCATAATTGTTTTTCACATTGTTCCCACTCCTTTATGGGTTTCAGAGTTCATGAGTAGGAGTACTAGTGGTATCTAACTTGAGGTTTGGTGTTTCTAGATAATTTTAAAAAACAATTAAGATAGGTCATTTCAGTCTCTGCAAATAAATTAGCTGCAAATGATATGCAAATCCCACAGCCACTTTGGACATCATAATGCTGTATTGGATATTTTCTCCAATATAAATATATCAGATATTTATGGATATAGCTTAAAACTGCTTTTTGTCAAGACTTAGAGCTTTATTTATACAAAGTGTTTTATCATTTTATAAAGTTTTTGCATGTCATCCCTCAGACTAAACTAAATGTGTGGACCTTTATGTAATTTTCACTGCTTCCATTAAGTTTCTTTTCTAGCAGTTTTGCTTCAGCTTTGCTTGGCGCTTTTTCCTATAGTTATATCTGTTTGCCGGTTTCTCCTGCCTGAAGTTATTTCTTGAAGGACAAATTTGTTCCTAAAACTCTAAACTAGATCCACTTGTACTTCCATACTGGTTTAGCAGTAAACTTTCCCTCATAAACCTGCTGACTTTGCCTACAAGTATGGCTAATTAGTTCTCAGTGGCTTGGTTATCTAACCTGAGTGTTATACATAACAAATCAAATAAATAAATGTACAACAATAGAATTCTGGTTTCATCTACCTGAAGAAGTCATTAACAACAAATTATGGCTTCATGTTCTAGTGTCTTCTGGATGGATAAGGCCAGAGTCCTGTGTTCACATTCACGCTAAGGGTTTATCTGGACAGCTGCTTTAAATGGGCTTTCCTTCAGGCTATGAGGTGGCACAAAAGTATGTAAGCATAATTTGATGTATCCTGTCAGGCTCAGTAACGAGGCCAGTGAGTGCTGCTGTCTTTACATCTTTATTGAAGGATAATTTAAGGAAAGTAATTAGGGGATTTCCTATTGGTAGGACAAACATCCACCAGGCATTCTTCATAACATGGGATGGGGCTGGAGCTGAAAGAGGAAGCAAATTTTGACCCCTGGGTACAGCCATCAGAACCTGATCTTTAAATTAGGAACAGCTTCTCAGTAAAGCAGGAGACACCACTACCCTGCAGATCATCTGCAGGAGCCTGCTTTATCAGGCAGGCTACCTCACCTAAAGGAGGTAGTATTGGCTCATTTCTCCTCACTTCTCTTCGACCCACTATCTGTCATGACACTTCTCCAAGCCTGGCATCGGAAAAAGATGATAAGAGAAATAGGGTGGAAGTGAAGCTGCTTCCCCCATTTTCTCATTAGCGTAAGGAGAAATGCTTCAACTGATATTCACCACGTGAGGCGGAGTGGCACCAGATGAAGCAAGATGGACTATTCCACCATATAAACTGCCTGACAGTTGGGACATTTTCTTGTACACATCTAGCAGCCTTGCATGATACAGCTAGATGGTAAATAAGGAACCAGCCTAATGCCTGACTGATGCTTCACAAAGTGCCTGTTAGACATTAGGTGGGCAGATGCCTTGTGCGTGAACTGTCCTTGTTGCCCAAGCAAAAATGGTGAGAGAAGTCACCATTGACCAGAGGGAAGGGTCTTGCTTGCAGTTGTCAAATATGGCAAATACGGGTTAGGCAGATCCCAGCCCCTGTTGGTTCATTACTACAGTGGCCACCAAAGCACCATAAGTCAAGCATAGAGCAAGGCTTGTGATGGGAGATGATGGAAAACACCATTCTAATATTGGATCAGTTAAATACTAAGTTAGGCAGCCTCATCTGTGGGCTGGGAATGAAACAAAAGCTGTGTTGTGAGAACATCCTTAAATAAAGGTTAGCTGTGGACCTTCAAGACCCAATTAGAATGGTTTGTGGATGAGTTTTAAGCATAATTAACTAGGCCACAAATTGTTCATTAGCCATACCAACTTGTAGGTGGAGCCAGTGAGCGTGAACAAGATAAATTTATTGCTTAGCCAGCCTCGTGGCTTACTGTACTAGACTGTGTTGCTTTTCTTAAATACCATGAGAGTATTTAATACATCTGTATGAGAGATGTATTAAGCCTGAGAGAAAAAAACTCAAAAATTTGGGGGTAAATGTCCTTTTTTTCTCTTTCTTTGCATTCTTTCCCCAAGGCATTTTATTATTTCTTTTTCAAAAACCCTAGGCAGACAGAAATAAATAAATTTAAAGAATGAGTATAATATTCTTTGTATTTCCTTTTTCAGTAATGCTTTACATGGTTAATATGTGAAATAGATTGGTCTATACTAGAAATATAAACACCTCATGCATGTGGTTGCTAGGAGTTGAAAATGACTTGATGGCACATAATCTATGAAATGGTAGCAAAAGTTATTTCAACATAAACACATTTTCAGAAATCCATGAAAAATAAAGATTAGAAGTAGAAGCTGCTAACATTACTTCAGATTCTGAAAATGAATCTGTTAAATGCTTTGTTTGGTAAAATGTATTTTGAGCCTTGTTTCCCACTTTATAGCTAGTTTTCCTCTGAAAATTAATGTCTTTTGTATTTTTCTGATACAGAGGAATGCGTACCTTTGTAGGATTTTCAATAATGTTTATAGTTTTTCTCAACAATAAATGTTTACCTGTCTGCCTGCTTCTCCTAAGCAAAAATGAAGAGATGCTATGTTGTTTGTAGCATCATTTATAACAAAAAATAAAAGTAAAATAAATTTAATCAGTGCGTTTATTGGAATGAATTATAGTTTTCAGATTTATATTACAAACATATATTTACAAACATATTAAGTTATGCATAATAATTTTTAAGATCCTAAATGATAGATATTATATATATTTCAGTTTGTTCAATGTTTGTGTTTTTCCAAAATATGGGAAAATATTTTTTCACCCACTTTAAATTGTCTGGAAATTTTACATCACTAGGTATTTCCTACATTATGAGATATAATTCACAATTTTATTTCATATCATTTTGGCTTTTTTTTTTTTTTTGCTTCCAGTGTAGCAGCATTTTTTCAGAGAAGCATGGCTTATAGTTTTCAGTTCTTTCCTTCTTTCCTTGGACATTTTTCCTGATAAAAACAAACTATTCATAAATTCTATGTGCTGCCCTCAACAGATAATATACTTAATCTCCATGGTAAAAAGATGCTTCATAGGATGCTTTAGAGTTTGAGGAAAGAGTAAACTAATTGCATGTTTTCACATCGATTTATATTAATCTGTGCATGATGGATAACTTTAGGTTTTTCTTTAACATTAGATAAGCATGAGACCAGCGTGGCACAGCTGTATGTATATGCACAATTGAAGCAATTGCACACTTTATTGGCTGACAATCTTGGCATTTTTTAGCAAAAAAACAAAATTTAAAGACCCAACACATTTGTGTTTGACTTGTCAAATAAACTTGCGTGTCACCTGATGGAGCCTTCTAGTGGTGAGCAACTCTATGATGACCCTGATGTTGGAAACAAAACTCAAGATCCAGAGAACAAAAGGCAGCATGAGTCTGAACAAAAGCTGTCAAAAATTACCCACAATGCCTTGGAGAACATTAATGTAATCGGTCAAGGTTTGAAGCACCTCTTCCAGCATCAGCGTAGGAGGTCGTCAGTATCTCCCCATGATGTTCAACAAGCTCAGGTTAATATGGAACCTGAAACAGAATTGGAAAACCAAAACACGTGTGCTGAAATTGATGGTGTCTCTACCCACTCTACAGCTCTGAATAGAGTTCTCCAACAAATCAGAGTGCCACCTAAAATGAAGAGAGGAACAAGCCTTCATAGCAGACGGGGCAAGTCAGATCCTCCGAAAGGAAGTCCTCAGATCAACAGGAAATCTGTCCAAGATATTAATTCAGGCCGTCCCAGATCCTCATCTACTACTGATGCCCCATCCAATTTATCGGTTCTGGAGATGGCCTCTACTATTTGTTTAGCTGGTGAAGAAGTTGGATCAGCAGATCGGGTGAGTATAGCTAAGTTTATTTTTCTTGTAAGATGCTAAAGTGCCTTTTTTTAAACTGATGAGAAAAAGTAGAGGCCAGGGCTATTTTTTTTTCTTGGCTATCGTACTCTAAAAGAGGCCATTATAACTTTATTTTAAATAAAAGAATATGATAGCAAAACAGCTATGTTTTATTATATATGTCCTGATTTTGTGTGTGTGTGTGTGATTTTCATATATTGTAAGCTGCCTTGGAAACCTGGTTTTGAAGGGTAAGCATAGAAATCTAAATAATGCTGTAGTCTGTTGGGGTATTGTAAATACTGACTTTAAGTTGTATTATTTTTTGAGCTTTTTAAAAGTCTGTGGACAAAGTAGAAACCTACCATGTAGACAATTTCAAAAGTAATGACATTAACCCAAAAATTGCTTTAGGATTTTTTTCTCTTGATGTGTCCAATATCAGTTTAAATGTAAAGATGTCTGGAGTTGTGTAAAATAGCCCAATAGTTCTATTATTATATGAAATTGCAGTTGTGTAGATTAATGCTTGTAGTTCAGTGGATTTCTTAGTGATGAAGCACTGTCTACAGTTAATGATCAACAAATTAAAGGAAATAGATAATCCAGTCTGATTTGCTATCCTATATTCTTCTAATATTCTAAATGTAAAACTGGAATTTACCTTATTCTCAAAAATAATATTCTGATTTTATCTGGGTGATTTTTAGGTTATGGTATTTACATAAATTATATTTACATCCCTCACAGAAATGTTTCAGACCTGGCCAAAGGACTGAAACTTGTGAATGAGTTGTAGTGGCATTTGGATGGAAGGAGTTGGCCGTTCTGGTCCTGCTAAACCTCTTGGTGATATTTGGTATCACCAATCATGGTATTTTTCTGAACCTTCTATAATGTGATGGTTGGGGGGCATTGTGTAATACCGGTTCCACCCTTTCCTGAATGGGTGGGCCCATTCAGTGCTGGTGGAAAGTGAGAGGTTGAGCTCTTGGTCACTGCTCTGTGGGTTCCTCCAGGCTCAGTACTCTCCCCCACTGTATTTAACATTCTCATGAAGCTGTTGGAAAAGTTTGTTTGTTGCTACAGGGTGAGTTATCTATATGTAGTGTCCATCTCCACTCTGGCCAAGCAGGAAATAACATGGCAGTCCTGACCTAGTGTCTAGAAGGGTGTGAGGACTGGATGGGATGAAACAAGTTCAGGTTAAATTCCAACAAAACGGTGTGGCTCTTCATCCAGGAATCTCATGCAAGTCCAACTTCAACTCTACTCGGGATTCACTTCTACTGAAGAGCAGTAGTGTCTCCTGGTTTTGTGGCTCTTGCTGGAGCAGCAGATGGAGCCATTGGCCAGCTTCAGCTGGTTTGTCAGGTGTGCGTATATCTGGAGCAGGATGCTCTGGGATTTTCTCTTATGCACTCATCACTTTGCAGCTTTATTACTATAATGTGCTCCCCTTGGGCTGCCTGTGAAGACTATTCAGAAATGAAAGTTGGTTCAAAATACAACTGCCTACTTGCTAACTGGCTGGAGCTGGATTAGCAATATAACTCCTACATTAGGGGGGCTGCATTGTTTGTCAATAGTGCTATGGGTACAATTCAAAATAATAGTTATTACCTGTAAAGCCCTTTATAACTTAGGTATTTGTTGCCTCAAGAATAGTCTTCTCTGAGTTGAACCTTTTACACAAGATGGGATATTCCTTCCCCCGCTGGTCTGAGGTGGGGGCAGCACAGAGATCAGCATTTTCCAAGGCCACCCCAACCTTATGGAATTCTCTCTCTTTGGAAGTTAGGGTGGCATCTTCCCTGCTTTCTTTTAAGAAAGAGGTAAAAACAGTTCTCTTCTGTCAGGCCTTTGGAGCGTAGATCTACTGTTGAAGGTAAGTATGTCTGTGATTGGTTTTTAGCATTGTGAGCTGCCCAAAGTCGATGATTGGGCAGCATATAAATAAATAAATTCAGCAAGAGAACAGTTCAGGGTGTGCCCAAGGGAAGACACTAAATCTGATTAACTTCTTTTGGTTCAAATTGTAGCTTATTTTCTGTTAGTCAACAACCCCCCATCCCCAACTGAGCAGTAGATTTGTTAGGAGCAGCTAAAATGACACAACAACATGAAAGCTTTCGAGTTCTCCAGAACCATCCGAATGATGTCACAGAAATCAGAATATGGAGAAAAAGAAGAAGAAAAAAAGAAACATTAAAAAAATAGTCCTAATGTGAACAGCCACATGCTCTGTTGCTCTGTTTCGGATGATAATTAGCAGGATCTAATTGACTTACTGAGTCTATATACCTAACATTACTTTTTAGATTCTTGGATATAAAAATAATTAACTTTACTTTTTTTTATTTGCTACTAAGCCTGTGAACTTCATTATTGATAAGAAATGGTGATAGCCATTATGTCATCAAATCTGGGGGAAATGATGATTTGGAATGTTCTGTTATGAAGAGTTCTAGAGAACTGAAAAAGCTTGTATACTCTTTAGCATCTTTTTACTTGAACCTGATAATAATATTGCCCAACTATGAATTTATTTATTTATGGATCAGCATAGTAACTGTTTGTTAGATTGTTCCAACTGAAATGCAGGATAGAACCAATGAGTAGAGAATTGTTTTATTCATCCTCTCAGAAATGTAAAGGAGTGTGTATAGAACCTTTTGTTCTATAGGCTACTTTTTTGCTGTATGTGGAGTGGGGTGGAGGGGATGAGTTTATTGTCTATTGCTGAAGCGGATTTTATTTACTGCTGAAATCTAGGATTGTAAATAATAAAGATGAATGTACAAACATTATGATTTTGTTCAGCTAATCCTGCAATTAATTGGTGCTTCTTCCCAGTCTTTCTGTTTAGAAACTGTATTGAAAAAGATACAGAGATTTTTGTATTGCCGTACTGGTGGTAATGACATTTTGAATATTAAAGCAATGCTGGACATGACCAAAGGCCTACTTAATCTAGCATTACATGTATATAGTAACCAGCCAATGTACCCAGAAAGCTCATAAACAGAACACGTAAGAGATATCTCTCTACCGTAGTTTATCCTAGCATCTGGTATTTAAAGTATCCTGCTTTTGATTCTGTAGACAATATATTTCTGTCAGACCTATAATTATTGATAACTCTATCCTTTATGAATTTGCCTAGTTCATTAAAAAACATCCAAATTGATGGCCACCACACATCTAATGGAACATATTCTGTGGTATAATTGAGTATAAAGAAAACCTTGACAATTCTGAAGCTCCCTGCAATTCGTTTCTGACTCTTGGATGAATTGATGTGCTCTTTTTTGGATGTTCACTAAGTGAAGGATTTCTACCGCCCTTGGTACCATTGTTCACATTTATGTGGATGGCCAGTATGCTATCCCGTAAAATTGTGTTATATTTTATCCCAAGGTGACATGAAATTATCCAGGTCTTATGAAATCACCAACAGCTCTTGAAGTTCAGAAAGATGAAATGTTTTCAGGCAATGAGAAAAGCTTAATGATTTAAAATGGCACTTAAAATCACTGTGGCTTTAAGAATAAAAATATGCAAACACAAAAAGCAGCCTGAGATCAAAATTAAAGGGCAGAATGCACAGAGACAGGGTTGCCTTAAGTAGTGGCGAAGGAAGCAGAACGGGCGGGAAAAACATATACCCTTGCTAAATCTTTAAAAAAGCCTGAATTAGTTTGAAGAATGGCCTTTCCAGACAAAGTATGTATATAGAAATTACATATTTGTTACTAAGCCACTGGACATGGTCCTGATGTGTTGTCCGTACGTTCACCTTCTTCTATTGCAAAGAAGTCTGAAGCTAAACTGAATCCTGGTCAAGCAAATAATTCTATTCTTTAGGATATCCACAATAGTTATGAACATATTTTGAATACCCTTCTGGGAGACATGAAGGCACCTATTAACTAGTGATTAGGACATCTGTAGTGACAAGCAATACATGTTTCTCTTCACTTTCTTTTCTGCAGAAGTCTGAAGACCAGTGAAACACAGTCTAATGAGAAAGGCATATTTTGTAATATGAAGTACTGGTTAAAGATGACATGGTTGCTGCTTTTTCCCACTGTAAAACCATTAAGTATAGTTCTACTGTTCAAGATGTATTGTCCCTGTCATTTCACAATCCTAATTGGTATCTGGCAAAAGTCTTTACTCTTAATATTGTCTCTTAGCCTTATGAATTTTAGTCACATTTACAATACTCCATGTAGTTATAACCTATAGTTAAATATTAGCATTAATTAGAATGTATTTGGCCAACAGGTTTTCCTCTGCCTGCTGCGTTTGACCATAATGTGCTGTGGAACCAAATATACTTGATAATATGCCACATATGAATTTTTTAAAAATGGCTTTTCAAGTTGTAATTTACACAGAAAGCTTGTGTTATGAATTCCTGATAAAAAAGACAGTAGTGAAGTTAAAAATATTGATAATTATCTTGCCTAAGGAGTTAGATATAAATTTGGCAATTCAGTTTCTGTTAATGTGTTATAAGGTTAAAATTACTCTTGAATATAAACATGAACGACTTTATTAATAATTCATCAACTATTAACGTGTTATGTACTCTCTACAGTAGAGAACAATCTCTACTAAAATGAATATTCAGAATCCTTGAGTCTCCAATATCATGTATTTTGGCCCAAATATTATCTTTTGAAATATGCCATTGTTTTGAAGAAGTTCATGTATTCTCCAGTAATGTGGAGTAATAGTCTGGTAAGTATGTTGAATAATAGGGGTTTGAAATTCTGCAAATGAAGGAAAAACAAAGGAAGTATAACCTTTGTAGATTGATGTGCTAATTATATTAAATCATTATGCATTGCTTAGCCTTTCTCTCTAGTCAGGATATAAATTTTTTTTGAAAGGATCTGAGGATTATGTATTTCTTTCTGCACCTGCTTGAGCATTTTCAGGATGTGATTATTATTTCATTGCCATATTTGTATCATGTGTATTTCATTCCTCAGAATCAATAGGCATGCCAGTGAATCATATGTTAAAAACAAGCACTCAAGTTTTGCCAGTAATTTGCAAACTGAATACAGTTTAGTAGGCTCATCTCCCTTTTTAAATTTGGTAATATCATCTTTTAATTCAGACAGATTAGTTCTGACATTTCTGACATCCAGTAGAGCAGTTAGTGCATTTAATGAGTGTCCTGTTAAACCAAATGTAGATGGTATTTTATTGTGACAACTGCAGGGACTCTCTATTTTATTGAAACCCCAAGCCATTTTCTAATCTCAAAATTGCAAATACAATGTCACAGGCAGTAATTTTTCCATTTAAAATATGGCCAAATGTTTAAACTCTGACTCTGCTATAACTATCCAGAAACATTTTGCTTAGCGCTGAGTAAAGAATGTGCATTTATCATATGTGATATGATATGAAATTTGAATGCAGTTTCATAATTTTAAATATGGTAGGGAGTTTGTGGTCTTGCTGATTTATATTTAATTCACTTAAGTAACTTGGAAATGAAATTTCTTCTGTTCCCTATTTTTGAATCAAAACCGAGAATACAAGTAGCAAAATCTGTAGGTCATATAGTTCATAAGTATAATCTTCTCAATAAGAAGTCATATATTGATTTACAGTTCTTTTTCTCTTTATTGTCTTCAACGTCAGGGGTGTTTGAAACAAAAACAAAATTCTAGGTAGAATAGTAATTTTAAATGTAGCTATACTGTTCAGCAATGATAATGAAAGAGGATGCAATTTGTTCAAAAGGAATAGAAACAATTGAAAAGGAGGAAGAATTGTACGTATGTTACACATACTCATTCCTTCTCTGAAATCCCGATGAATGACTTGACTATGTGCTATGGCAAGGAAGAACAAATTAAAGCAATTTATTTTTGCTGTTGTTGCTGCCTGTTAACGTGTACCCAACTGAATAGACGTGGATGATACCTTCTGAAAGCAAATTGCAGATCTTTCAAAGAGGGAAGAAATCTTAGCAATATGAGACAAATTTGGTCTATTGCAGACTATCCAAGTATCCTTGACTTGTTGACAGTTTTCCCTTCAAAGGGTGAAAAAAGACATAACAGGACCAGTTATACTTGACTTTATATTAATCAGTAGGGAAAACTTAGTTGAGGAAGTAGAAGGAATATGACGTTGTGAGAATATGACCATATAATGCTGGAGTTAATGATTTTAAGGGATTCCAAAACTGAGTGTAATCAAATGCCTCAATTTTTTTCAGAAAAAAGATATGTTAATAAACTCTTTTTAAACAGGATCCCATGGTAGGAGAGACTAATGGGGAAAGAAGCTGAATATGGATAGGGGAACTAAGGGAAGAGATCCAGAAGGCACAGTTCCAATGAGAAAAATAAGACAATATGAGAAGAAACTAATATAGGTGCACAAAAGGTTTAGCGAAGATCTGAAAGGGGAGGGGGGGAGGGAGATGGACAGAATAGACAGGTTGCCCAGAATAATAGAGTTTGTATGAAGAAAGCAAAAGCTCGGAAAGATCTGAAGTTCAGCAGAGGACGCTAAGAATATCGAAAAGGGCTTCTTTAGATATGTTCAAAATAAAAGGAAAAGAAAAGAACCATTATACAAACAGCTTGGAAATGATAGCAAAAATGTTAACACTTAGAAAGAAAAAAACACAGCTACTAAATTCCTATTTTGATTCATTCTTCTCCAACAAAATGGATATATAGTATAATAGTATGTCCCAACATTGTGTGCTTGATGTTTAAGAAGTTTTTTAAAAAAAAGATCTAGCGGTTTTATAAGAATTCTCATGAATTATGTGTAAACGCCTAGTAGGAAGGCGTGGTCACTTTAACAAAAGGACAGTTGTATGGAATCTCTTTTTGTAGAATAAGAATGCTGCATACTAGTCTGGAAAATTCTTTCAGTTATGATGAAAAAACCCTCAATTTGCAATTATATTCCATGAGGAATGTTGGTGAGTTTACACTATGGGAAGTTTGTGAGCAACCTTAATTATTAAAGGTGTGGTGATAGATTTGATTGCTCTTTTAAAGGGAATATCCGTTTCCTTAAAGAACTGGGGCTCCTTTCTGCACCAAATAGCCATAAGCCAGAATTGTTTTGGAGTAGGATCTCATTATAGCTGGATAATGATGTCCCTTAATAAACTGAGCTTTGTATGTATTCATTATATTATACACAATGAATACACATGAAGCTCAATCAACTAATGTGCATCACAAGTTTGTGATTCTTAACTGGAGAGCTGTCTTGTAATGATTTAGCATAGCTCTTCAGTTAAGAATTGTAAACAAACTTGATCAGTATTCGCAAATAACACTTCCTTTGTATATCTTCAAGCAGAGTTGTACAAAACATGTAATTCTGCTTGAGTGATGATTATAGAGATACTCCAGTGGTAGCAAATCTCTCTGCACTAGAATACTATCTAAGTGCAAGTGCTGAATTATTTGTTGAGAGTGAAATGAGTACTTAATATTTTTTAAGCTTGCCTTTAGAACAGTAATAATTGAGCACAAAAATATGCAAAATGATTAAATGAACAACCTTTCTTGGTATAGTGGTCAGTAGAAAATTGAAAATTTAACAGAAGAATCATGGAAGAAGAATCAGATAGCCAAGGATCTGAGGGTGAAGTAAGTAAAAGAAAATATTGGAATTATTGTATTAAGGTCTTAGATGGAGATAAAATACAGTGTATGAATCAAGACTAGAGAATATGAATCTACCTCCAGTGGGAAAAATTGAGAACCATTAGTTAATATAGCTACAGTATATTTGACTACTGGTATCTTCTATTTTAATAATACTGTAATGCCTGTTAAACAATTAGAAGTTTCTCTTGTGAAAAGAATAGTTTTTACAGCGTAGATTTTTTTTCCATTTTACCTAGGATCTACTATGTAACAGTGCTTATTGGATTCCTGAGGAAAATGCAACAGTTTTGCTTAAAAAAATAAATAGTTTTGCACTATCTCAAGTTACTTCCATTTGACATTGTTAAAACTGACTACCATTCCAGTGGTGTTACATTTCTCTGCATTATTTTCACTTATCATTTTTGATGAGGTAACAGTTTTTATAGTACTAGGCAACCATGTTTGCCTTCACAGCATAGAAAATTAGACTTCATTTTGTAATGATGCAAAATGGTTTTACATATATTAAAGTGAATTTATGCTGGACAGGCATAAATTGTAATTGTATGTATTAATGGCTATGTTGTATTCAGTGAGGACTTACATCCTAATATACATGGATCAAATATGTTTTGTAAATCAAAATTATAATTTATAAGCTGGGAGACAAAGAGGTATCTTCTTAAGGTTTTTTTCCTGGTTTATTACTAAATATTTTGTAGATTTTGCTTTGTCATGAAAAGAAAAGATGCTTAAGTTTTTAAAGTCCATAGATAATCTAGAACAGTGTTTCTCAAACTTGGCAGCTTGAAGATGTGTGGACTTCAACTTCCAGATCTTCCAGAATTCTTTTATTTATCTTGACTAAATTTTGTTACAAACTTAGAACCTAACTACCCCACTAGGAACATTCCATCATAACATTTTTGGTGCCCTGTGTTCCTAAGAAACAAAAGTTAATGTTTTAAGTGTTCCACATTAGAAACCAATAGAACTTGAATTAAGCCTCTGGCTACCTTGTACTTTATCCATAAAAGTAAGTGGGATAATAGTGTAGGCCAGTTCCCCCCAACCTCAGATTAACTAGCCAAGGGGATGTTTGATTTTTTTTTTTTTTTTAAATCCATAGCAAACAGTGGAAGCAACAATTAAGCAATTTTTTTATAGCTAGTGAAATAGCCACAAAAACGTGGTAAAGGCAGCAACACACAGTGCTTCACTTCAGTACAGCCTATGAGCACCATATTAATAAAATTCCTTATTTCAGTGTTGGCTTGAATTTTCTTCCTGACATATATGTATAGTGCATATTTTTGCATTTACAACCTCTGTCAGAGATCAACAAAGAAATTTTGCGTACTTTGCCCAGCTAGTCAGTCATCTCTATAGCGTGACATGACTTTAGAGCAGAACCACCTGGTCTCACCCAGACCGGTTAGTGATTGGAGCCAGCAGCAGCAGGGGTCATTATTGTTTCTTTAGGTTGATGTTGAGGTAGAAATGTCTGATGATTATTTTAGACATGAGGGAACAAGCTAGATCTTGATCATTGTCCATTGGCAGTTTGAGAATATCTAATAAGGACAGCTGGTTTTGCGGATGATCAGAAACTTCATCTTCACCATGTCATCTGCTCTGGATAGCATTCTTTCATCTGGGATACTATTGGTGGGAATGTGGCAGGCATTACAGCCAGATCCAATCAGGATCAGCATTAATCCCACAAAGGGTACTTTATCTATTATTATTCTGCTCACTAAAGTAACATAACATCCATCCCACAATATGCAAGAGCCTACAGATACTTCCTCCTTCAAAAGGAACCAAGAATCCTCCCCAAGGGATGGGGTAATGCTTGTACTTGCCATAGTGATGGCAAGAATAGAATAAAGGTAACAACATAGAGATACATAAAGAATAAAAATATAATAATCAGGTATGCAATGTTTGGTGATGTGTTTTAAGTGCAACAGCACTTCTTGAAGGCAGCACACCTCTGCCTGCCTTCACAAGTCACGCACCACTACCTCATGTTTAAGAAATAAAAGGCAGGTGGTGTTTCACCATGAAATTCTGTGAAATCTGACATTGGGGTAGTCTTGTCAAGAATCTGCCTCTTCTCACTGCTATAGAAGCAATCATACAGCATTTTCTCCATATGATTCTAAATGGTATTGTAAGCTCTTTGGTGCTGTTGTCTTCCAGAATAAGGCATTCTGCATAATAAAGCACAAAGTGGAAGCCATTTATACCAAACTTTCTCAGACTGTGCCTCACTGTTCTGTGCTCTTGTTCCTACTGTCATCATCTATGAAGCTATAGCTGAAGTTTCAGTGCCAAGACAGCCAGCTATCAACTCTGCAAATCCTAACCTCCCACACTTTATCTGCCATATGGGAGAAGTCCATTACCTCAGCATAAAGCACCACTTAGCTTTGCCTGAGCCTTGCAGTGGCAGATGTCCCCTCACTAGATGCCCACCAGGGTGTGAAAAGGGAGAAGTAAAGTGTACATGCTGAGCCAGTTTAGCCATGGTGAAGTTTATGTTGCTGTCAGGTCAAGGTAATTGTAATAGCTTCAACACTTTCTCTATATAACCAATTTAAGGAGGGTGCTCCCTATCTGCTGAAGGTAGTGTGTGTGAGAATTTCTGCAGTAGTTGGCAAGTAGTTATCCAAAGCCGCCATCTGGACAATATAATGTATAATTTCAAATATTTTTAGCCAGCCCGCCTATTGTCTGTCTACTCCTACTGCTGTGGCATAGAATAAGAAACACACAGAATAAAAATAAACTATTATAAGAAAAGGTAGAGAACCTAATGTAAATACAGGTAAATCTCCATTTTCAAAAGCACATGAAAAATGATGACAAAATAGAAACTATTGATAGTATTTCAGATTCAGTAAATGAGACAGAGTGGACAATGTTCCATGTAGCAAAATGGATATTCCCATTTTGCATTTCCCTTCCCTTTTTATTTTCAGCTTTCTCCCTGAAAATTAATGTCTTCAGTACCTTTGATATAGCAGAGGACAAATTCCAGAATTTTTCCTTGCCTTTTCCCTTTAGGGAGAAATAAAGAGATGTTATATTCCTTAGTATTAAACCAATTGTGGGGCTTCCAAGTGAGGTTCTGTGGTGGAGCAGACATCTCTGAAAGAGCAGAGATGATGCTGTGGCAGTGAATGGCAGCCAGCAGTGATTTCTGGCCAGTGAAGTCTTTCTGGATAAAGGAGAGACCAAGAAATTGCCCACCTGCACCCTGGACTACTGCTCCTCATGCGGAGACCACGGGATGGAAGTTTTCTCATGAGTAGGGCGGCAGGGGGTTGAGAGAGACTCACACATGCAAACACAACCTTTTAAAGGACACTAAGTTCGGCAAACCCTCACTTTCTTGATCACTTCTGGATGCAATCAATTTACAGTTGAATAGAGGTCTTTGAAAATAGTGGGACAAAGAAAACCTCTCAGTGAGTCAGCCTTCTGAATTATAGAAACTAAAGCAAAGAGGAAAATAATGTTTTTAAAAGACTGTAAAGTAATTGTAAACTGTAAAGTAATTGATTTACTTCTACTTTTGGATTATAAATAAAAAAATTGGCAACCACCAGAAAACTCTGAAGCAGGGTGAAGGAAGAAGAGGTTAGTTAGAGCAACCGACAAAAAAGGGAATCACTCCCAAAGATGTTTGAAGAGATGGGGAAGCAGGTCTCTGAATCTGTCAAATCTATTCAGAGTGAGCTAGTTGCATTTGAAGTGAGAATGGAAGAAAGGTTTGTAAAGGTGGAAAAGGAGATAAAAGAAGTTACAAAAAAAATTGAATCTATAGGACAACTTACAAGAGACGTTAAATTAATGACAAAGTGGAAATTTTTACAAAGTAAAACAGAAATAATAAACGGAAATATGGAAAAAGACAATCTGGCATTACTGGAATTGAGAGGAAGCCTTAGAGCAGTTCCAGAGGATCCTGGAGAAGAACCCAGAGGAAAGATTGTTCAATCTTTAACAAACTTTTTGGAATGGGATAAAGGTGATATGGAGGCAGAAATTGACAAAGTGTATAGAATCAGCACATGATTTGCAGAATTAATACACCAAACGATATTCCTGTGCTCTTTGTCAGGAAGAAATCTAGAGACCAAGTTTTGCAGCAGCATTTTACTACCAGACTAAAGATCAATAATGCAGAAGTGATTGTACTTAAAGAAATCCTGATCAGAATATTGTGCAAATGAAGAGTTTTTTGTTTGTTTTTTTTTACCTGACAAGCTCAAACAGAAAAAGATACCATTGCGATGAGATAAATTGGAAGGAGTGATCTTCACCTTTAAATAGAGGTTTAGGCTGAATTTACTCCAAACAGCAAGAGAATTCCTAGAAAAATTTAAAGAATTTTGGAATTGGAAGAAATGCAAATGGAAGTGACAGAGGGCACTAAACAACAGTCACAAAAAGAAATTGAGGAGGACACCACCACATTAGGCGCTGCAGATATTGACAGAAATTTTTGGCAGAAATATGGATTTTAAATGTAATATAATAAATTTATATTACATTTAACTTGTAATATAAATGGAGCAAATGCTCCTCGAAAAAGAAGAAAATTATTTCCTTACTTAAAAAAATTAAAACAAAATGTAGTTTGTTTACAAGAAATGCATATTAGAAAAAAGGATACAAAATATGTGATTTATAAAAATTTGAATGAAGAATTTATTTCAGCAGGAGCCAAAAAGAGAAATGGAGTCGTTTTATATATAAACCCCAATTACAACCAGAACTAATATTGACTGATGATTATGGCAGATACGTGGGGGTTGAAGCTACTTGGCATGAGACCAAGATTCTGATAATGGGAATTTATGCTCCAAATGAGGATAAAATAACATTTTACAAAGAACTTATGGATAAACTAATGAAGTTACCATATGAAAATTGGTGTTTAATAGGAGATTGGAGTGGAGTAATTTTCTCCCAAAATATAGAATTTCTAAGAAAGATATTAAAGTGACACAAGGTAAACTATCTATATCTATATCTATATATCTACATATCTACATCTATATCTATCTATCTTAGACAATTTAGAGCTTGTAGATGCATGGAGGTACAAAAATGGTGATGCAACAGAATATACTTATTTTTCTGAAAGACATAGATCTTTTTCAAGAATTAATAAGTTTTGGATATCTAAGAATTTGGTTACTAGTGCTCACAAAGTGGAAATACTTCCAAAGACTTTTCAGATCACAACCCAGTGACTTTAGCATTTAAAGGAAAATCAGTTCCTTCAGATGGAGGTTAAATGAAACATTTTTGCACAAAGAAACAGTAAACAATTCTTCCATTATTTTCAAAAGAATTTTGAATTTACAAATAAGCCTGGGAAATGGTTGGCATATAAACTGAGGAAAGAAAAAGAGGAAAAAAAATAATATTAAAATTACAAGATGGAAACACCATATTAACAGATAATTCAAAAATGCAAAAAAAAATCAATGTTATTCTAAATTGCATAAAGAAAAAGAAGTTTCCCTGGTAAAGATTGAAGAATATTTAAAGGAACAAAACTTACTGAAGATTAAGAAAAACAATTAATGAATGGACCTATAACAATAAGGGAAGTTTGTGAGCCATAAAAAAGGCAAAAAATAGGGAAAGTGCCCAGACCAGAGGGTTTAGTAGCCTCTTATTATAAACATTTTGAAGATGAATTATTACAACTATTGCAAAAAATTGTGAGTTCTATTTTACAGACTGGAAAGATACCTGACAGTTGGATAGAGGCTAATTTAGCATTAATACCTAAAGAAGGTCAAAATTACCACCCTTATTGAATAATTATTGAATTATTCACCCTTATTGAATTACCTTACCATTATTAAATAATGACTATAAATTATTTATGATGGTTTTAGCTGAGAGGATGAAAATGACCTTACAGGACTTTATTCATGAAGAACAATGTTGGTTTTTACCCAAAAGACAGTTAAGAGATAATACTAGAAATGTACTGGATATTTTGGAATACTTAGAACAATGACAAAATTAGCAGAGATGGCAAAATTGACTTGTTTGTTTAGAGAAAGGATGATAACTATGTTTATTAGTGACTGGAAACTCCTTATGGACTTTTTGCTGAAAAAAGAAAAAAAATGAACCTGTGATTTATGGGTTGGATGTTTAGAAAGAGTAAACTGTGGAAAGAAGGAAATTATGTTGTAAACTTGGAGAGAGAGGGTAAAATATAAATGTAACTGCTGTTAAGACCCGTAGGCATTTCTTTATAATTTCCCCTTCCCTTCCTTTCCCTTCCTTTCCCTTCCCTTCCCATTTTTTCTTTACACTTTTTTCACTTACTCATTACTTTCCTTTTTCCTTTTGAAATTTATATTTTTATTCTTTTAAAAATTTATTTAATAAAAATTATATTAAAAGTATTAAACAAATTGTAGCTGTGTTTGTAACAAACTTTAAAAAGGTTTTAAAGCAAATTAAATTAATAAATTTATAATTATTTTATGAATAAATGAAGATTTCCAATACAGTTTTATAAAAATAATTACATATAATAAATTTTATAAATGTTTTTAAAAATCAAGTATATGTTTTAGTTCTTCTCAAAATTCCATTTATTTCTGAAAAAAGAGGGAAAAACCTGTTTTCTGTTGCTTCAAAAATCTCTAGATAGGTGGACTTCCAGGGGAGGTATGGTGGGCTGAAGACATCTCTGTGAAAGTGGGGCCAACAGCCATGGCAAAGACCAAGGAACTAGTGAGTAGACTGGTTCCTTGGAACCTCTCCGGATAAGGAGAGGAAGGGAGGTTGCCTACATTTGCTCCAGATGGCTGCTCCTCATGAGACCACAGGTCAGTGGGTTTCTGTGGGTTTGAGCACCAGGAGACTAAGGGATCAGCCGTATTGCTCGCAACCATGGTAGAGCTGTTTAAAGGACGCTAAGTTCGCAAACCTCACTTTCTAATCACTTTCAGAAATTGCTTATTAACCATTTTAAAGCTATTAGAGACCTTCAGAATGGCAAGTTTGAAAAGTCATTGGGTAAGTTTTAACTTCAACTCTGAAAAAAAGAAAAATTAATTATAAGTTTAAGAATTTAAAGAATTTGAAATAAACAGCAAAAAGCTAAATAAGCTTTTGATCTAAGAAAGCAATAAATGGATTAAGAATCCAGATAAATTTGGAATATTGACTTTTACTATAAGAGTTTGGAATTAACTATAAAAAATAAACAGCTTCTTATGGGAAACAGACTTACTTTGGCTATCCTGGCTATTGCAAGTCATAACAAAGATAAATTATTTTATGATTTTAGGAACTAGACACTAGAGGGGACTAAAGATTCTAAGCAGAAGGAAAAAAAATACAAGCCTGTTCTTGATATCACTTAATAGTGGGACTTACAAAATGATACAAAACATTATAGCATTGGAAACATTAAAGGAAATCTTTGAAGAATGGAGCCAGAAATTAGTAATTACAATATTAACACTGTCAGTAATGATGTCTTCTATGAAAAGACTATGTCTAAAAGATGTTAATGAAGGAATGACAGATGTGGAACAAATTTTATCTGACTAGATAGTGAAAGTACAGAATGTGGAACTACAAATGACAGGCGAAGAGAATGATTTGGAAAAGGATGCTTTACTGGATATACTGTATAAAAGAAACTGGTTGAAGTTTTAAAAAATTAAAAGGGAAATACAAATGATAAACCAAGAGAATGACCTGGAAGATGTTTTCTTATTGGATCTACAAAAGAGGCTTATTAAAGCCTTGAAGAAATCTGTGGAATGGAATAAAGAAGAATTAAAGAGAAATCAAATCCTATGACAGTATTTGATTGAATTAAAGATTAAGACTGTTAGAAGTAAAAGGAAGGAATATAAAGTTGGTTTATTTGATCAAGGTTAAAATAAGAGTTTTTTTCAAAGTTCTGGCAACGCTTTATGAAATTTTGCTAACACCAGGATTGAAAAGTTGATGTTTTATGGATTTGCTTATTGATAAGGGAAGAGATATGGGATGAAGAGATCTCTGTTTGTAACCTTATAGGGGGTGAAGAATTACTAAATTGGTTTATATTTGTTGTGATGAAGGTTGGAAGTCACTTTATATATTTCTTTTCTCTTTCTCTGTTATATTTTCTTTTTTTCTTTTTCTTTTTTTCCTACACTTTTTATTCTTTTTTTTTCCCTGTTCTCTTTAAGTTTAGTTTGTATTAGCTTTTACTATTGTAATCAAAAATTCTTAATAAAAGTTGTATTTTTTAAAAAAAAAATCTCTAGATGGGTGGAAAATACCCAATTGATAATTTTATATTGTTGTAGTAGAGCTTAGGCAGTCTTTCTCAACTCAGATGTACCATTCCATAGAAATTATAGTCCCTAGAAATTACAGTGCAGCAAATATGTTGGGCAACACTTAATGGAGGGCTGACATCTGAGAAGCAATGATAGCAGTACCAGTGATAGAGATGTTATCTCTATGTGAAAATCTATGTCATGGAGGTTACACATCCTTGTAGCTTTTTTCTCTTGAAGGTACATATGTATTCTTGAATATATTATTATTGATTTCTGCTTTCCTTATCTATATAAACTACTCTTAAGTAAAACTCCTCATTTCTCTGCTAACTTACGCTGGCTTAAGAGTTCTGAAAAACAAAAGAAGTTTGCTGAGTTGGTAGTTACATAGATGTAAGAAAGATCTCTTTGGAGAAAAAAAGAGCTGATTAAAACTCTGCCATATTGACAGTGTGGAATAGATATAAACCCAGGTTGTGCCCGGAAACACCCTTATGGACCCCAGCTCAAGAAGCATATTTGATTAATTAATTAATTAATTAATCAAATTTGTCACCACCGATCTCATTGAAACGACTCTGGGCGGTTTACAAAACAGTTAAAATCAATTAAAATTACAAAATTACAATATACTATTAATAAATAGAAAATAAATAGATCCAAAAATAATTGGCAGTCACTCAGGGAACATCATCAAGGTGCCAATGTGATGGAATGGAATTATGAAGGTCAGGCTCAGGGAGACAAACATTTTCTTAGCTCGCCAGAACCATGTGGGAGGATCAAGAGGATGAGACTGGCACCTCCCTGAGGAATTCACACTCTTGTGGCTGGAGGACTTTGGGAACTGTTTTAGTCTGGGAAGATTCTTGCTAGCGGTTGTAGCTAATAAACATAGCTGAACTGAATTAGCACTGTCTCTTGGAGTTCCTTGGGCTAGGCCTGACAGCCAGCCACCCCCAGGATTGGGTAAGATTGTTATCACCCCATGTAAGCTGGCACAGCCAGGTCTTTAATCCTTTAATCCTGTACCAGCCAGGTACAGAGGCCTGCTGTACCTCTGGGGGGAGAGTGTTCCAAGGGATGGGGACAACGGCAGAGAAGGCTCTCCTCCTGGTCCCCGCCAGCTGACATTCTCTCACTGGAAGGGCCTGCAACATGCCCTGTCTGCCTGACCAGGTGGGACAGGTTGATGTGATGGGGGTAAGACTTCATAGAAGAGAAACAATAGACAAGGACAAATGGTTAACGTATCAAGAATTATTGGAAAGGGGAATTTAAAATTAAATCAAGACAGCAATTAATAACAGAAGGATATATTTGTCAATTGTTTTCCCATTTACAGTTATCAGAAAGATTCAAAATGGACAAAAAGATTTATGATATGGAGCAAAGTAAGACAGAATTTGAAGTACTATTGTGCACTGATGATGAACATGTAATTGCTAAAATGTATAAACTTTTGTTGAAATTTGAAATAGAGGAAGAACAGATTAAAGAATGTATGATAAAGTGGGCTAAGAATTTTGGATATAATATACAGATCAACCAATGGGAAAATATGTGGTCAAAAGGGTTGAAATTTACATTGTGTTAAGATCTTAAAGGAATTTTTTATAAAATATTTTATTGTTGTTATATGATGCCAGAGAAATAATCTAGAATGTATAAAGGCACTTCAAATGTATGTTGAAAATGCAAACAACATGAAGGGACATTTCATCATTTTGGATTCAAATATATACTTTGATACAGACGATTTTAAAGATTAATATTCAATTGAAGTCAGAACATTTCCTTTTAGGACTAATGGATAAACAGTTAGAAAAAAGCCATGGAAGATTGTTTCATTATATTATTATTATATGCAGCAAGATTATTATATGGACGGATATGGAACGATTCAACACTACCCACTATGGAGGAATGGTTGGTGAAATTGACAGATTTTGATAAGATGGATAAATTAGCTTCTTTGATTGGAGAAAAGACACTATATTTATTGGTGACTGGAAACCTCTTATGGACTTTTTTATGTAAAAATTAAAAAAATGAATTTGTGTTTCATGGCTTTGATGATTAGATAGGATAGATAATAGAAAGAAGAGTATTATGATGTAACTTTAGAGAGAAAGATTAAAATAGAATTGTAGTTATAACTGCTGTGAAAAATATCAGAAGCCTCTTTGTTTCTTTTTTCTTTCTTTTCTATTTTTTTTCAACTTTTTTTCTTTTCTTACACTTTTTTGCTTTCTCTTTGCTTTCTTTTTCTTTTTTCTTCCTTACTTTATATTAGTTTGTATTAGTTTTATCTTCTTTTTTAAAAATTCCAATAAAAATAATATTTACAAAAGAAAGTAATATTCTTGCATGTTAATTGATGAGATGCATGGAATGTTTGTTGGCTTGCAAGGTAATCTCTACTGTCTAGAGTATAGGTGCTATTGGATAGAATAGCATGGATATGCTTGGGCTTTGCTTGCATCTTTGGCATATGTGCCAAAATCTGGCAAACTTGATTGTTACTGTATTTGCCATTAACAGGGAAAATTAATGGGTATGGCTGAGGCAGTAACCTAGTCTGTGCCTTCTTTATCTTATGTAAATATCTTGATTGACCAAAACCGTGATAGGCAGCAGAGGTCAATACTTATGGGCCTACCTGTAAAGAACCTAAATTAATGAAGGAAATAAAAGAAAGAAAAATAGATATGGTGGGCATCTGTGAAATTAAGAAAAAAAGCAAGGTTGTATTAGATCTGAATGAAGGTGGCCTGATCTTGTGAACTAGAATTGATGAATTATGCAAGGAAATAAGGGTAGGCTTAATTATGAATAAAGGAACTAAAATGTATGTCAGAGAATATGCATTGGTATTTTCTAGGTTATGGGTGCATATGAAAATAGAAATTCATAAATTGGTAAGAGTTGCATGTTGCATTCCAGTGAATGGTGATAATGGAAGAACCAGGAATGAATTTGGGCAAAATTGTGCAACACTCTTTGCCTTACTATCTCTTGCTTCTTTCTTTTCTGTACACTACTCTTCATAAAGTTGCTTACCTCCATAGGGAAATGTTTATATATACTTAATGCCCAAGAATGGAGTTTTAATTTGTGTGTGTATATGTGTGTGTATACACATATATATGCCAGTTCTAATCTTTCCATGTGTGTGTGTATCACCTAGCATGATATCAGTGAATCAGAACCATAGTAAATTTAATGGAACTTAGGTGATTTTCACAAACCTCTTCATTACCTCTTGAAATGGCAGTCTGAGATGGAAAATCAAACTGTTCTGGTGCCAACAGCTTAATACACAACATTTTTTGCTTCTGTTATGATGAGGCAGTTAATTGAAATACTGTGTAACAATAGAATTCATATTAAGTGATTGTTCTTATTGCAGAAGAATCTGTAATAAGAAAAGTAAGCCAGAGGATTCCAAACTTCTGAATTTTGCCAAAAGAGGGTGCTGTAGACATTCTGAAATTTCCATAGTCCCAAAATGATTTTAAAAGATTAAATCTGATCTGCCTGAATTATTTAGAGGATGCCTAAATCGTGAACCTGAATTAGGTGGTTTGATCTCAGAAATTTAAGAAAGAAACCAGTTACAGTTTTTGAACATACTGGGAAAATAATTATTTCTACATTTGTGCTTATGTGGCCAGTTGTCCCTGTTTTAGGTGAATTGAATAAATGAAAAGTTTACTACAGTCAGAGGACCCAAGAACAAACATAGTAACAAAGAAAGAAAACAGCATACATTTTGACATTTCATGGGAAGCAAATTATTCAGAAAATGGGGGGGGGTTAGGTGAATTGTGAAATTTAACATAAATTTTAAATCAGAAACAAAAGTAACTCCTTTATGAAGAAAGTTATGTTTTTTTAAACTTGGAAAAAGACAGTAAGGGCTATATTATTGAAGTAAATAAATTATGCTTGGTGGATAGGGATGGAGATTCTTTCCTCTGACATAAATTGTAGAACATGAGGTCATCCAACCAAGGGACATTAGTAGAGCCTGAGTGGTAAAGAATTAAGGATTGGTAGGAAATAATACTGTACCTAGTAAACTATTAGATTTGCTTCCTGAAAATGTGATAATCACCAGTTTAGATGGTTTTGGCAGGGAAATAGGCAAGATTAGGATGTCCTGGAGGCAGTGTGCCTATCGATACCAGTTCAGCCATCGAAGACTTAATATCAGGATAAACAGTGCATTTCTAACGGTTACTCTAACTGATAACCCTCCTGCTTGGTGACATGGTTGGGAGCAACATCTTTTGTTTTTCTTCCGGGTTTCTCTAGTTTGCATTGCTGGACGATACTTTTATTAGGCCAGCTCAGAGATCACAAAAATATGCTAGCTTTTAAGATCTCCAGATCTCTTCTTCAAGATAAAAAACAATGGGAGAAGGGGGAGAAGGGAAGAAAAAGGACATTTCCCCACCTCTAGAGCCATCGACTTTCATTGTGCCAGCGTAACAATAATGGGAACAGGCTGTGTCTTACCCCAACAGTGGCTTGGTGATAGTGATTTATTTATCTGTTGGGTTTATAGCCTGCCTTTCATTTAGGAGCTCAGTGCAACATGCATAACCCTCTCACCTCCTGCTTTTGCCATGACAGTAACTATGAAGTAAATTGGATTGAGAGCAACTGAGTGACCCAAGGTCACTTAGTGGACTGAGAGTTGATTAGAACCTGGGTCTCTTTGCTGCTGGTCCAAAATGTTAACCACTACACAATAGTTACTTTTATATGATATCACAGTGTAACTCACTAGTGAGGAATTACCCTATTGTTGAGGATTTGAAATCTACGTGGTGAGAACAAGTGGAAATAAAAATTAGTCTTGGATGCTGTAATTTTCAGGTTGCATTTAGGACTGTCTCTAGGGTAGTGGTTCTTATCCTTTTTCTTTTTGTAGATCCTCACATTGCCATTGAAAGTTTTTGTGGACTACCACATAAGTATTTGAACTTGAGTTATTCAATTCAGACTACCACATAAGTAAGTGTTCGGAATTGTGAAACTAGCAGGCACCATTTTCCGTGTAATCCCTAGATTACATAAAAAATAATTAAAAAATAAAAATGGCTGAAAACTTGCAAGGCAGTCAAATCTCACAAGGCTTCTGTATTCTTGTTGGAAATCTCATGAGATTATAGATGAAAGCAACGTAATGTTGAGAGATTTTGAACAAAAATATCAAAATCCCATCGTATTAGGTTTAGAAATCTTAGAGATTTCAGCAATTTTTTTAAAAAGTACTTTCATTTTGGCATCACCCCCATGAAGAGCACCCTCTTTTGTCCTGTGCAGATACAGGATTGAGAGAGAGTGGTGGAAAGCCAGTTATCCAAGCCAGTCCAGGGTCTAAAGCCAGCTAGTGCTATATGAGACAAGAAGGGTCAAGTGAAGGCCAAATTATTTAGGCTGTTTTCTCAGGTTCCAGTGTGGGGGGCTCAGAGATGGATTGAACAAATATTTCCAGCAACAGTGTCTAACACTGGCTTACAAAGTTCCCAGGAACTGGCCTCTTCCAAATTCAGCTGGCATTTATCATAGTTCTCTATTTCTCCACGTGACAGCAGCAGAGATACTTAAACTCAGGCTGTGGATCAGAAAATAGAACTGCAGAGTCTGAAGATGTCACAAGGACTGTTTCCGGTTTAGCTCCCACTTAATAGTTTGAGCTCTGGATCAAAATAGGCACTCTTGAATCCTCATCCTCATACCCTACATCCCCAGGACAGACACACCTCACAGACTAGTGACTGGGAATTGTTGGCCTAGGGATTAAAAATCAAGGAAACAATACAGATTTCTCTATTTTAACAAGTTTGAAATCAAACTGTATTTATACTTGTGTCCTTTCTTAAAATTTCCTTGGAGAGCTAGATAGTTTTTGTATTAGCTAGATAGTTGGATGTAATTTTAATGGGCTTCTTGGTAGGTAGCAGTCTAATTAAAAATAGGCATACTCATGTAGAGCAGGCTTTCTCAACTTTAGCAGCTTTAGCAACTTTAAGATGAGTGGATTTCAACTCCCAAAATTCCCCAGCTAGCATGCTGGATGGGGAATTCTGGGAGTTGAAGTCCACTCATCTTAAAGTTGCCAAGGTTGAGAAACACCGATCTAGAGGTACAGTATATGGGGGGGGGGAGGGGGAAGAGTCAGCATATTGGAAAACTTTTCCCAGTCACCATATAAAGCAGAAACATACTGTTTCTATCAACCAGGAGCTGTTCCTAACTTAACTTACTGGTAATTATAGTTGCATAACCTTTCATATGGTATACTATCCTAGAATTAGAGGCTTCAGTTTTATCTTTATCTTTTATGACTTTCCTTAGGCTTCACAGATATTGAATTCTTCATTCGTTGAAGGCTGTTATGAGTTTGTTATTCTGCCTAGAGCAAATTGCAAAATATCTTCTTACATTCTATGTTCAAGAAATCAAAATACTATAGTAATGAAATTGTATGAGTCGATGTTCTGTGCATATAGCTTTATACAGCTTCAAAATAAAATGAACGCATTTTTTATATGGCAAGCAGAACATGCAGCATCTTTTCCAGTAATTGTGATGGAGCATTTAGGGGTATTTAGCCATTGGCAACTATATAGTTAGTGTGTTGATTGAACTTTATTTACAGGATTTGTAGATTATGGAAAAATTACCAGGTTTTTTTTTGTGTGCATAAAATATTAAATGTAAAATCCTATATTCCTCTGCTTCCATCACTTGCAGTTTTTGTTACTAAAGATTTATTATTTTTTATTATTTTAACAACTAAAACATAAACATTTCCCAGATTCTACCCGATCACCATTTTCTCACCCTAACTCTCTTCATAATATGCAATATTTAAATAATAAATCACACAATTGTTTTCTAATTGATGTATGGCAATTAGTATTTTTGCTGATGTCACAAATTTAGTTTGTAGCAATTATTTCAACTCCTTTGTGGAAATCTGAAACTTCATTATCTAGTGAAATAAAAAATATATGGTATAGTGAGTTTTGAGACTAAATTGAGATATAATATATGTCCTGTTAATTGAAGTTAAATATCTTTCTTTTTTAAAGAAGATAGAGTTGTACTGCAATTAGTGAACAAAAAGCACCACTATCCCTTGTTTTAATTTTGCAATCAAAGCTTGTTTTTCAGGCTTCAACAGCAGCTCAGGTGACTGGATAACTCATGAGTTTAATGGCTGCAGACTATCAGGTGGACCATTAGGTAGCCAGATTCCCAACTTTCAAATAAAAATAGAACAAGTCCTGATAAAACCCAAAGCGTGAGCTGAAATGAATGGTGTAAATGAGAAGGAGGAGAATTTTTAAATTATCAAGTTATAGGAGTTGGTGTCAGTCTTTATGCTTTAATTTGCTCTCCATATATCTGTAAGATCTTAAGTGAAATATTGACTGCATCTAGTGCACATGGGAATAAATGTGTACAGTCAGCAACTTCATATTCAAAGGATAATGGTTTTGAATTGTTACTAAGTTAAAGGGCTTTTTCTAATATGTTTATATCTATTATTTCTATTCCAGCTTTCCTCTGGGAAGTAAGATATTGTAAGATCATATTTTTTTAAGTATATAACTGTTACTATATTTATATTTAGTCTTTCCTCCAAGAGCTTAATTACTTCTGATTTATGGTAACAACCTGTAACAAACCTGGGAGATAATAACTTCAAAATCATCTATAGTCTACTCAGGCATAAAAATGTATTTTGTTTATGTCTTTCACATTCTGCTTGCTTCACGTTTCAAACAGTATCTTCAGTAGTTTGAGTATTTGAGTATTTCTTACGATTTCTATGATAAATAATTAAATGAATGCATTTGCATTGTACATAAAGTAGCTTTGCTGTTATTTGTGAGTTGTGGGGAAAGAATAGGATGCCCACTATAGCATACCATCCACACAATCCATTTATGGTTTGATTCAGGTCTATCACCTTGCTTTTGAGCATGTTATAGATAATATTGATGTTCCTGGTACCTCCTTTGTGCATAGGATCTTTATTGGAGTAAAAAATTGAAAGTGAATAAGTTTTTCAGTAATCAATATGATGCTCACAAGATAATATACTCTCAGCAAGATAATTATACCATGACTTTGTGGGCAGGTTTTTGGGCAGAATTCAAGAAGGTTTGGACTTATAGTGCAGCCTATTAGAACTGGCATAGTGGGGATGGAATCTTTCTGTTTAAGAAAGAGAAGACTTTAAGAGCAGCACTGCTGAATATTTGCTAAAGTGAACATAAATATCTAAAATAAATTAAACTGGACATTCAAGAATCCAAATCATAGTTATGCACTGTTACGTGGTAACTCAGTGGTTGCTGCATTATTCTCAGATTGTTGTCCCTGTTTTAGCAGAACATTTCATCAATGTAGATTCTTAAAGTTTTCAGTAAATAGCTACTTCCGTATGATCTTAATTCACAGTAGAAAATGGCAGTTAGAAATCATTCACATGGCTGGAATATTTTAGGCTTCTGTTTGGACAAAGGATGCATATAATATTTATCATTCCTTAGATTTGATATATGTAGGCCATGAAAATTATTATAAAACAGGGAGTGGAGTTATTAAGTGATCTCTAGGCATGTAGAATAGTATTAGAGTTATCATTTTCTGTAAGAAATGTAATTGGTGTGTATTCATTTTTTTTTAAGATTTTTTAAAATCTCACTATTGTTTTTATAAATAACTCAAAGCGGCTAACATACCTAATACTCCTTTTTCCTTCTATTTTCCCCACAACAACAACTCTGTGAGGTGAGTTGGGCTGAGAGAGTGACTCGCCTAAAATCACCCAACCGGCTTTCATTCCTTTCTTTTGCTAGATTATCTGTATTTGAAATCCAGCTGTATTCAATATTGTGTCATAAAATATTGATTCATACATTTGACAACAGAGTTTAACCACATTATTCAGTATATCCTTAATTTAACTGAGGAGGTTCAACGTATGAAATGTTTATGGCATAATGTAAAGTTATCATTGCTAATATTAAAATATTAATTCATTAAAATTTCTGTTTTCCAATGCATGCTGCTTCTACTTTAAACTCTGTCACTAAAATGGCAAAAGCTACTTAGGTGTATTCGTATATAATTGGAAGCATTCCTGTTTCATAAAAAAGTAAAAAGTAATAGGCATTAATATATGGCTTGAAATTCCCAATTTATGTGTAATGACCTGACACTCACAGCTTCCAATTCCAGTAACTCTCTTTGTAGCCAGTCATGGTTCAAAAGAAAGTTATTTATTGAGAACAAGTGTACAGTTCCAAAGCATTGCTAAGACTGAGCCCGTGCGTGTTTTTACCTTTTTTTCTTCTCTCCCCCTTCACCCCCCTACTGCCCCCTTCTTCTCACGTTCTCCTGCTGGTATGACTTTGAACACTCCACCGTCTCTGATAAGAGGCCATCTGCCTCTCTCGGTCTGTTCTTTCACCAAACTTCCCATAGCCTTTGAGCCCCCCCCCCCATGTTCTTCAATGGCAGAACCAAAGCAAGCAAAAACAACCTAGCAATTAGCGTGAGTAAATTTGCGAGGATTCTGACATGCCACCTCTCCAAAAATAAACTTCAATCAGATGAGGTGTATTCGTCAGTCTGAAAAAGAACAAAAAACCCCCAACATATATACATAGTAATCACACAATGTTACTTAGGCTTGTTTGGGTAATCATGGTAAAACTGTTTGATTAAGTCTGGAGCCTTTACATTTTTCTTGTCCACCCACTATGCTAACGACCTAGGAAAATGCTTCCATTGAATTAAAAATTGCAATCCCCCTCTATGTTTTCGACTGTCCAAAATCTCTTTCACTTCAAAATGTTGCTCTCCCTCAACCATAATAGGTTTGGGTATTGCCGGTGTGGGGTGCCATTGAGCAGACTCCTTGCACGGTTTTAACAGATCACAGTGGAAAACAGGATGAATCCTTTTAAATATGGAAGGCATCTGCAATCGGACTGAAACAGGATTGATCACCTTTTCAATCACAAATGGCCTGACATCTTTTGGTCCTAGTTTTTTCAAAGGTTGTAAGGATTTTAAATGCCTGGTAGACAAAAGGACTTTGTTCCCCACTTTCCAGTCCTTTTTCAGAGTTCTTTTGCAGTCTGCAATTTTTTTATAGATTGCTCTCACCTCCTCCAACGCTGTGAAGTGCCCTGGCTCACCGCACTTGAAGCATACCCGGCGACCTCAGCTACCCTCTGGTGCACTCACTTTGGGTTTGGTCCCAGCTCTCCTTGTTCCTGGTATCGCCGGCAATGAATGGGTTCTCGCTTCCATGGTGCGCCACTGCTTCTCCACCTCTCCTGCCATAGCGACCCACCCGTTAAGGTAACCCTGACACACTACCTGCTGCAACAGCTTGGGCTGCAAGCCCCGCTGGAAGAACTCGATGAGGATTCCCTCCGGGATTTTCGGGAGCTTCTGATCTAGCCTCCTGAATTCAAATGCAAACTCAGACACCGTCCTGGAACCCTGCTTGAGTCTTTCCAGGTCTCGGCGTGCCTTCAGGGCGACACACGGATCTTCAAAAACAGGTGCACAGGGCTTCCAAGAATTCATTCAGTTTTTGCAGTGCCTGATCCTTCACGTGCATCCCGACGACCCACTCCGCTGCCGCACCTTCAAAGTAACTGGCCACATAGGAAACCTTTTCTGCTTCACTGCAGAACAAATTCCCATATCCCTCCATATAGATTCTCACCTGGGTGAGAAAACAGGGCAGCTGCTCTGCATGTCCCGTGAATTTCATGGAGATTCCCCTCAGCTGCATCGGCTGTTTTTCACTTGCTTGGGTGAGTAGTCCTCATCCCCTTCACTGGATGTCTCCCCCTCGCCCGATCGCTCACCTGGCTCCAACAATCCCAGGGTTGCCACCGATTCCCTGGCGGGGGGCGTAAGGCCACCCCTTAGCACTCAATCCAGAGCAATCCTCATAGTCGTAACATCATCTGATAGCGAAGCCATCTGCACTTCCAATTTCCCCAGGCAATCTTTTATCGATGAACTCCACTCTTTCACCGCCGTCCCTTTCATTGTCGCTCGGGTCGGCCGTAAAGAGTCCACCTGCTCTTCTTCTGGCAAAACCTTTACTTCCAACAGCACGCTGGAAGGACCTGGAGCCTCTTCCATCTCCTCAATGACAACGTCTGCCATCACGTTGCTCAGCCCCCAGCGGTCAACGTGATGCATAGGACTTTCCCACAGGGCAAGTAGTCCCCCATGGAAATCCTCATGGGAGTCTTAGCAATTTGTAACGACCTGACACTCACAGCTCCCAATTCCAGTAACTCTTTGAAGCCAGTCATGGTTCAAAAGAAAGTTCATTTATTGAGAATAAGTGTACAGTTCCAAAGCATTGCAAAGACTGAGCCCGTGCATGCCAAACATTGTTTTTACCTTTTTTCTTTCTCTCCCCCTTCACCCCCCTACCGCCCCCTTCTTCTCACATTCTCCTGCTGGTACGACCTTCAACACTCCACCGTCTCTGATAAGAGGCCATCTGCCTCTCTCGGTCTGTTCTTTCACCAAACTTCCCATAGCCTTCGAGCCCCCCCCCCCCCCATGTCCTTCAATGGCAGAACTGAAGCAAGCAAAAAAAAAACCTAGCAATTAGTGTGAGTAAATTTGTGAGGATTCTGACATGATGTTTATTTTAGGCTGTTTACTGCATCAAGTAAATCAATATAATAAAGAGATTCTCCAAGAATAATTGCAATCATGCTGTTTTATCTAACTGCGTTTCAAATATCATGTTAGTTAGAATATTCAATCAATCACCTATATAATTCCGTGTACAAAATGTAAATGGTGTATATATGAAATCTTTCTGGGGGAAAAAAATGGGAATTTTAGCAGTTGTATCATGTTTCTGTTGGTTTAAAAATTATTTCATTAGCACATCTTGTTTGATTTCTTATTGCAAGAATGTTTAATTCTTAAGAATTAATTGAATGCTTAATTCTAATCTCCTTCTCAAATAGCTAGAACAAGATATTATCAGCATTCTTTAACCGTATATAAAAGTATGTGTATAAATAGTTCTTCAGCTACTACAGTATGATTCTCCAACATTTGTAATAACATGTTTGGTTCTACCAATAGAGAAAGGAATTTAAAGTTCTTCATCTTTGGGCAAATATTTGATACACAGGACATCTCAAATTAATATTTTGATCCAGACAAACTAAAACTGATTCAGAGAAAAGCAACAAGAATGATTAGAGACTAGAGACATGCAGAACATTCATTTTGAAACATTTCAAGCATAGAATTTCATAAAATGTCTAGTTTAGAGCATGAAATTTCTTGCTCTAAACTAGACATTTTATGAAATTAAACTAGATTAAGCAATGTTGTATTACTATTTTACATATGAGTTCAGAAATCACTAATCAACATTTCATATACCCGTCTCCCCTCATCTCTACCTGCTTCTTCTTGAAAAAGATTGGCTACCAATGGCTTCACTATTTTCTGCTGGTTGTAACAATTATGAAAATAGCCAGACAATGAAGCTTTGTGATTGACTTTTGTTAAAACTATAGTTTGAAACAATTTAAAGTAATCTGCCTTAAAATTGTGGTTATCTTCTTTTTGATAATATATATGTAAAATACATATTATTTAAAACAAAGGTGTATTTCAAAAATATTATCTATGGATGAGCAAGTAATTACTAAAGTTATGCAATATAACGTTAGTAAAAGATACCAAACAGAGTATATTGTTTTTATGATATATAAAAAAGAAGTATAAAATTTTAAGTTTAATGCCAAAATCTCCACTATATTATTTTTATAAATATTAAAGAAAAGAGACAAGAGGGGGAAAAAACCCTAAAAGTAATATAGTTAAATATTTAATTTCTGACTTCACCCTTCTGTGTGTGCCAAATAATTTGCAATACCTGTTGGTGTAAGTTTTAAAAACCATACTCTAAATATTTGTTTTTACCTTGCTGCATAATATGTAATATACATGGAAGTCATTCCTGCTTGAATTTAGTTAAACTTCTATTGTGTGTGTGTGTATGTACACACACACATACACACACTGATGGTTTTGGCCTTTGGTGTGTATTCTCCAAGTTTAAGTGCCCAGTCTGATATCTTCGGTACTATATCTTTTTTCCAGTGTTGT
Source organism: Python bivittatus (assembly GCF_059951505.1). Taxonomy (NCBI): domain Eukaryota; kingdom Metazoa; phylum Chordata; class Lepidosauria; order Squamata; family Pythonidae; genus Python; species Python bivittatus. Next base: position 66,905,880 of record NW_028277035.1, read on the forward strand.
CCAGTTTATCCTCTCAGGTGTAAGCTCGTATCTTAATAAATTATGGTATTTTTTATTAATGTGTTCTGGAATTTCACCTAATTTTTAAAAAACATTTAATTCAAAAAGTTGACTTATGATTTACTAATGATTACTTTAAGAGTTAAGAGGGTACAATTTATTTATATAAGAATGAAATGCTATGCCAAAGTTTTTTTCTTAACCAGCAGTTCTTGCTACTGATTTAATTTTTTAGCTTATTGATTTAAAAGTCTTTTGAAATACTAGCTCTTGGTACATACCATCTTCAGTTTATGTATGTATATGTCAGTCAGCATCTCTATATAGAAAATGTTCAATGCCATTATGATGGCACTTACTGTAACATTTATATAAATGTCTAAAACTAAAAGAATTGTTTTAATTCAAAGATATTCCTTTACTATTTTAAATAGTCCTTTTACTATTTTAAAAATATAGCATGAATTACTGAAGCTTTCTTTAACTGAGCATCTGGAGTGTGTGTCAATGTGCTACCTAACCTATGGACTGGTAGCTGGCAACAGTATGTTGTAGTATGTAGTCTCTAGTGATTTGAACCTTCAAAGAATAGCATGAATATGTTTGGGCTTTGGTTGCACTTTTGATATACTGGCCAAAAAGTGCCCAAACTGACTTGTGCTATTCTTAATGCTAGCAGGGAATGCTTATATGGCATAGGTTCAACTAAAATGATAACCTCAAAAATGCTTTCTATCTTGTTAAAAGGATTATGTGATAGATCAAAGTCATAATCGGCAGCAAAGGTCTTTGCTATCTTTGGTCCCAAATGCTCACAGCATTAGCACATTGCACTTTGGAATATAAGAAGAATACAAGAGCATGAATTCATAAATGAAATAAATAAAATAGATATGTTATATGTCTGCTTTAATAGTCAGGAAGGATGTAGCAAGGACAGGACTTGAGTACAGTGCAAGAAGGAACTTAATAAAGAATGTCAGAGCTGTTAGAAGAGACAAGAAGCAGTATTGCAACAATATTTGTAAAGACACTGAAGATGGAAGCAGACAAAGAAAAACAAGAAAAGTCTTCCAAAAGATCTTTGAACATAGAAGAAGGCTCCAACCCTGAATTAGTATTCTAAAAGATGCCAGTGGACAGCTAGTAACTGATTCAAAGAAAATCAAATGAATGTGGAAACTCTGTACAGTAGAGTTAGCAACTCTGTGTTAGCAAACAGTACTCCGACCATTACTAAGTCAGGAGACTACAGGAATTGATGGAATATTACAGAAATATAGTAAGTAACAGAAGAAGAATCAATAAAGGTTCTAACCAAACTATGTCAGCAAATCTGGAGAACAACATAATGTCAACAGATTGGAAGAGGTCAATCTACATACCAATACCAAAGAAAGAAGACTATGTCCAAAGTATCGCACAATATCCTTAATTTTATATTCTAGCAATATAACGCTTGGGATCATTTTAGGCAGATTAAACCCTTACATGGAAAGAGACATCCCAGATATTCAAGCTGGCTTTAGAAAAAGTCAAGGAAAAGAGACATTATTGCTGAAGCACATTGGATAATTGGAAAGCCAAAGAATACCAAAAATAAGCCAATAAAAAGGCTTTTACAGGTAGTCCTTGGTTAGCAACCACAATTGGGACCAGCAACTCCATCGCTAAGTGCTGCAGTGGTTAAGCAAGACATCATGTGACTGTGACTTGGGATTTTATTTCCACGTTCTCTATTAACTCTGCTTGTCAGAAGCTGGTTGCGAAGCATGCAAATGGTGATTGTGTGATTGCAGGATGCTGCAGTGGTTGTAAATGCAAGGACTGGTTGCAAAGCTGCTTTTTTAACACCACCATAACTTTGAATGGTGCTAAGCAAGAACTACCTGTAGTTGTGTTGATGATGTCAAGCTGTGGAATATCCTTAGGAAAATGGGAATCCCAGAATATCTCATTGTTCTTATGTGAAACCTACATACAGGAGAGGAACCATGAATAGTCCAGATAGAACATGACAAATGACCACAATTTCCGTTTTTTTAAAAATTGAAAGAAAAAAATGATCATTATCATCATTACCATCATCATTTTTCATATCCAATTGTGTCAATTTATGGTATCCACTGGTTCTAAAGGTTGTTGGTCCCTGTGTTACATGTTTCAGTTTAGGAAAGAAATATCTATGTGCTTTCCCAGCTGAGAAAAACGTTCACAGAAAACAAAACAAAGATAGGGTCATTGTATTTGATGGTCCTTTTCCATTTGTGGAAAGTTTGTGATAAAGAGATTATCTTTATTGATCCCTCATTCCCTCTATAAATTCAGCAGGCAAGCATAAATTGTGCTCCAGAGGCTTGGAGGACTCTTGAATCACAGAGGAACACAGGAGAAAGGAGTTTTCCAAAAATACGATTTCTCCTCCTCTCATTTATAGAAGCTTCATAAAAAAGAGAACTGTGAACATATATTTTATTTATTTAATTTGTTTAAAACATTTGTATATTTCTTCTGATTTAAAAAAAAATCTTAAAGTGCAAAGTTAGTGCATGTACTTCTCAGATGCTTTAGTGGAAAAAATTTATATAGCCGCCCAACTCACACACAGTGACTCCGGGCAGCTTACAGAATTAAAACCCATAATACAAAAACTAATAACCCCCACCCCTCATGGTGACACACTCAAATTAACCATTTGAACAGCTCTGTATCAGCCTAAGGTCTCCAGGCCCACTGACAAAACCATGTCTTCAGGGCCTTCTGGAAGAGTATCAGGGTAGAGGCCAGTCTTATCTCCAGGGGAATGATATTCCATAGGGAGGGAACCACCATGGAGAAGGTCCTTTTTCTCGGTCCCAGAGAAAGGGACCCACAACATACCCTGCTTCCCTGCTCTGGTGGCCTGGGTAGATGTAACTGGGGTGAGGTGGTCCTTCAGATAACCTGGCCCCAAGCCATGTAGGGCTCTAAAGGTAATAACCAATACCTTGAAATGGACCTGGAAGCAAATCGGCAACCAGTGCAGCTTCTGCAAAAGAGGTGACACACGCAAATGTAGGCTTGCAAAAAACTGTGCAGGTCACCACATTTTGAACCAACTGAAGCTTCTGGATATTTCTCAAGGGCGGTCCCATGTAGAGCGTGTTACAGTAGCCCAAACAGGAGATGACTAGGGTGTAGATGACTGTGAAAAGGGCATGTTGGTCCAGGAATGAGTGTAACTGGCACACAACTTGCAGTTGTGCAAAGGTCCTCTTGGCCACGACTGCCACCTGCTCCTCAAGCAGGAGTCATGAGTCCAGGAGAACCCCCAGATTACGCACTGGGTTTGTCTGGGGCAGTGCAACCCCCAGTGCAAGACCAAAGATGGTAATTCTCCAGAAACCAAAGAGCCCTGAACCCAAAGCCACTCCATCTTGCCAGGGTTCAGCTTCTGCCTGTTCTTCCCCATCCAGACCTCAACAGCCTCCAGGCACCGAGAAAGGGCATTGCTTAGCTCATCATGGGCAGAGATATACAACTGAGTATCATCAGCATATTGATGATATCTCACCCCATGGTGATGGATGATCTCACCCACCAGCTTCATGTTGATGTTAAACAGGAGCAAAGAAAGAAATTGTTGGTAGAATATGCAGTCTTTGATATTAGGTATGCTTTACAATTATATGTAAAGTGGATCCATAATCAATTCAGAACAAATAATTATACAGCATTATTTTACATTAGCTTTCCATGAATTTCTACAATTTTTAATACAAAAGAATACTTCAGGGAATTAAGATTCCATATATTTGTACAATACACGTAAGTCTTAGGGTTGTGGATTGCTTTTGGATTAGGAGCCAACTTGGGTGCAGACATAGCACCTATCTTGAGTTCTTTAAAGCAGCCATGTCCCTTTTAGAATCATGGAGGAGTTGCAGAGAGGAGCCATATGATCCCAGGAAAGATGTGGCTTTCTTAAAGAGTTGCAGAGAGGTGCTATGTGCCAAAGTAGCTTTTCTAAATGATTTCTGCAGTGCTCACAGAGCCTTTATAATATTTTGTAATACGTGTTATGGTTGGATGTTCATATTTAAAGCATGATGAAAGTGGGCAAGGAATAGGTTAATGATGCTGTCCTCTCCACTTCTGTGAAAAACGTTTATTTGTTTGCAGTAATACCTAAAGGCTTTAACATGGTTGGGCCTGCCATTGTGTGCTCTTTTATGCAAACTTGTAAGAAATGTCCCAACTTTAGGACTACTACAGAACTTTAGACGGGTGCTCTGCAAATATTCACATGTTAAATGTGAGAGACTATTAGCAGGCTCTAATAAAAATATGTTTCTTACTTGAATCAGAGACAATTTTGGATGTCGTGTGAATGTGTGTAATGATTAACAATATATCTGCTTTCCAATTCGTTTCTTTTGCTAGTCTTTTCCAAAACAACCTCTAAACTAGCAACTTGGCATTTATGAGTAGGTGGTTCTAATTTTCTGCCCCCACATGACTTTCCCCAAGGGAAGGGTTTGAGAGCCTGAATTGTCTAAGTTCCATCCTTAACTCTATTTTCAAACCAAGATTTTGATTAACTATCACCAAAGTTGAAAGCAAGTTTTAAACCAAGTAATGGTAGAACATTCTCCTTAATTTTTCATCTGAGGTGGGTGGGGATGTCTGAACTTTTGTTAGTACTTAGTAGTCAGTTATTAATAATTTGCCAGCTTTTGTACAGCAAGCACTTCTAGTTTGCTTTAGAAGTCCAGCAGAGTTGATGTCATTGTTGTAATATGTGCAGTCCTACCAGGTGATCACTCTGGCAGAGGTTGTTCTGTATGAATAAAGAGGAAATCATAGTAGTACTGGGCACAACATTGCAGCTGCTGTGCCTGTGGCGTCCTCCAAGCCATTGCTAAACATCCCTCTTCCCACCCTTTCTTGAAGGTTTAAGTAAATTAGGTGGCCTTTTCAAATGAAGGCATAAGAATATAGGTGTGAGCATACATGTTGTACAAATCTGACCCGAAAGGAGAGCATGCTGCTGAAGTCTTTGTGAAGATGATTTGTGGTGTTGTTTAATCTTCCTTCTTACCGGTCTTTCAGGCACATGTTTGCTAAACCCCACCCTGTCTTAACTGGAGCAGGGACTCTGTTCCTTTCAAGGCTCAGGTGGTTCTGTACTAACATTCAGCTAATGAATCGAGAGAGAGGAGTGGTCCATCTGTCAGGTCCCCTCTCAGCTGACTTGCAGGAAGTGCTGAAAAGCTTGGCACAGGGTGAACCGCTTCAGGATTCTGCCCCTCCTCCTCCTCCTCCTCCTCCTCCTCTGCTGTCTCTGCTAGCATGTTTCACAAGCTCTCTCAGAAGAACAATGAACTGATTTGAAGTTTTAAGACTGGGAGGGATCCCCTTGGAGTTGTCTGTGGCAGCCTGCAGCATGCATTGTTTGACACCATCTTAGACAGCTGTCAGTTTCTTTTCTTTCTTCTTCCCTGCTTCCTCCCACAATTCCCCCTTTTGGAACGCTTTGTCTGAAGAAATAAGGTGACCATGGTCCAACGTTTCAGCCTCAGGAGGCAGCTATCAAAGGTAGGTTGCTTCTGCCATCAGGATGTGTGGAACTATCTACATTTTATCACTTTTCTATTATAGAACAGTGAAACCTTCGCTTAGACAGAAGTGGGCGGGGGTCTGTTTGAGGGAAAGGAGCTCTGCCTTTTGTTCCTTTTGCCCACAGAACAAAGGTTTTTAAAATAAATTCTCTGTCAGCAAACATAGGGGTTTTCTGTCTCTAAAATTAGAACTATGGATTCTGTGAGTCTGCTGCTGCTTTCTTTGGATTTAACATCTAATGTGCCTCTGTAGCATAAAGGGAACAGGACTCTTATTATCATAACAGAATATGATCTGATGAAATAGCAAGATGGATTAGAACACATAAAGACTCTGGATTAGAATAAATTTCACTGGTAACCAGAAAATCTACCTGGCAAAGCACATGGCAGCTATCGGTTCAAAGTATTAGGCATGGCTTTCAGCAGAAGGAAGAACAAAGGAGTTGTTCTTAAGAGATTTTGCTGTGGAAATACTTTGCATTGTTTGTTCTTAAGATGCTTTAAAAAGAAAAGGTGGAGCTATTAAACAAATTAAATCCATTTTTTACTCCAGAAAACAGTTCAATGTTTTTTGGGGAAAAAAATCACTAAATAAAAGAGGACCCAAGATAAATTCTAATTATGAATAATATAACAATAAGAATAGATATGGATATGGATCTTGGGTAGTGTACATTTTTATAATCAAGTAAGGTTTAGTTAGAAAAATAATAACAAGCCTTGTTCTCCATCTGTTTCACAGAAATGCTTCTAAAGGCTGTTTTTTTGTGTAAAATGCAATGATCAGCTGCTGATCACAGCTTTTAGGTCAAAATGCACTCTCTGCAGACAGTGTGGGGAAGCCTTAGGGTATTGCAAATGAACAGGCATTCAGTATGACCCCTTTCAGAGTTCATCAGCATTTTTGGAATAGCTAAGCAATGAGCATATTAATGATCACTGAAAGGAGGAAATCTTCACCCTTGTCATAATAATACAGTGCAAAAGCATGCAAGTGAAAAAAATATTTGGATAAACAATAAAAACTCACCTGATGTTGCTGAACTACAACTCCTAGCAGCCCCTTCTAGCATGGCAATTACTGTAGTGAAGGATGCTGGGAATTGTAGTTCAGCTGTTTCTGGAAGTTAGAGGTTTCCCAGCATTGTTCTACACCCTAATTCTAAACTCTTCTTGGAAGCAATTCCACATAGTATTCTTAGAATCTGTGAGACTAAACCTTGTGAATATTGACCTTTTCTTCAAAATTCTGTTAACACAATTTCCTCTTATTTCAGTAAGATCATTTACTGGGACTTAATATTGAAGTGATGTGACTGAAATAGGAGAAATTGTGTCAACTGGGCTATGCATGGGGATTGTTCACATATTAGGGGTAATAGGCTTGCGATCACATCTTGGGCAATATTGGGAGTGAGAGATGTGATCATTAACATAGTATTTAAATATTTGCATGAAGACCGTACAAGGTAACATAGTTGTTTTTCTTAAAGCATTAAAACAACTGTATCCTTTACAAAAGGAGAGGTCATTGGAAGTTTCCAAACATAGCAAGTGAACAAAAGGACAAAAAGTCAGGGGAATTTTTTTGCAGGGAGCTGGTGAGTTTATGGAGCTGATCAATTGTACTTAAGGAAGGTTATTTGGTTAATTAGGGGAAATGATTTGTGTTCTTTCTGGTTGAACAGAGTAAGTGTTTGCTTGTACAGCACACAGGAGGAAGGGCTTATAATTGCAGTTGACTCCCCAGAATCAGTTGGAGTTGTGCAATGTCTAAATTAAATTAAATAAATAATCAAATTATTAATGAGTAGAGTCACATTCCTCAGCCAACAGCATGGTCCCAACCAACACTCTTTAAGAAGTTGGGAGTTTGCAACCCAAGTGAGCAAACAAGAATAGGCAAATTTTGTGAGGGAAGAGAATAGATGAGAATCTCCCACCTCCATAGACTAAATGTTTAGATGAGTCTAGCAACCATGTAAGGAAACTAGGACTCTAAACTTTAACTTAACGGGAAAAAAGAAACCTAAGTTACCAACCATAACTAGTATTGGGTTCGGAAGCCAGCAAGCAAGATTACTCTTTCCATTGTTGTTTGGTTTAATGAATTACTCTGCCTATTGGACATGAGTTGTGGGCTTCTGCTTGCTATAATAAGCTTAATGCAGTGTGTCTATTCCCTTGAAAACAAGGTAGATAACAAGGAGATGGTTAGAGAGGCAGAGAAGTATGAAGTGGATAGCTGTGTGTTAGCTTTGTCTCACTCCCAGGACTGTCAAGGGTTCTGGGGAAGAAAGATACCATTATGAGGATACAGGAGACATTACTATAGGAGGCCTCGATTTTGGACTGGTGAACCCACATCCTTTCATACTGAAGATACTCCTTCAGTAGGTGAGTGGCTTTTGGTTGTGGACAGCTTGGTTATTAGAAACATAGAAATTGATTTGTGAAGGATATGTAGATCACATGGTGCCTAGCCTGTCTGGTACAAAGTTTGTAGACATCATATACCATCAAGATAAAACTGCTGGATAGTACTGGGAAGGAAGTAGCAGTCCTGGCCCGTGTTGGCACCAGTGACATTACAGAATGTAAATGGCCACTCCTGAAAGCCAAATTTAGGCTGCTAGGTAGCAGGTCCAGAGCCATCATGGTAGTATTCTCAGAAATGTTGCTTGTTTCATCAAGTCTAAGAAGAAGCCAGTAGTGTTCAGGAAACTGCAAAATTAAAGTTGAGAAAGTTTCCTTCAAGGAATGAAAAGCCAATCTTAAGGAAAACAAGAAAGAGTCTGGACTTTGGAAGAAAAACTGTAGGGTTATCATATGGAATGCATTGAGCATTATGGCAAAAGCATTAAGGAAACAATAGCAATGTTTTAAAATGTATTTGAAGCATGGAAGCCTTTGGGTATTAGATGACACCCCTCCACACACACCAAAAAATAATGAAAGGATTGTTCAAGGAGAATACGGACATTGCAGAACAACTGAATGAATTTGAGTTTTCCACAGAAGGTATAGATTTTGAATCTGTATTGACTTTATCAGGTAGGTATCCCAAACAACTAAAACAAATTGTGGTAATGAGGACATTCTGAGAGATTACACACTTAACAGATGCTACCCACCCAATTTCACCTACTCAGATGTGAAATTGTGGATCTCCTAGCACAAATATTTAACTCAGTGTCACAGGACTGGAATTTTTAAAGAGACACCAAAAGGGGATTTGGAGTAATATAGTCTGGTCCGTTTAACAACTGTTCTAGGTAAATTGTGTGGAATAAATACCAAAGAAAAATTGACTAAGCACAAAGAGCAGTGTTTCTCAAATTTGGCAACTTCAGCTCCCAGAGTTCCCCAGCCAGCTGGGGAGTTCTGGGAGTTGAAGTCTGCACATCTTCAAGTTGCCAAGTTTGAGAAACACTGGTATAAAGCAACAAGCTTAGCTACATCAGCATGGTTGCAAGGGTAAATCCTGTCCCACCAACCTTATACAGTATTTGAGAGTTTCAGTAGGCATGTAAATGAAGGTATCTGGTCAACATTGTATGTTTGGATTTTCAGACAAAGTTCCTAAATTTCCTGAAAGTTCCTTTGACAAAGGATTTCAAATAAACTTAGAGGTCATGGGATAAAAGGACCTGTCTTTCTAGTTGAAAATCAAAGCAAAGAGAAGGAACAAATGAGCAGGTTTCTCAGTAGAGAAAGTAAGAAGTCAGGTCCCTCAAGTTTCTTTGGTCAGACACTTTTAACTCATTCATAAATTATCTTTACTCAGAGGTAAGCAGTGAGCTGGTCAAATTGGCAGATGTTACCGAACTACACAAAGTGGTAAAAGCCAAGTGATTATGAAGAGTTTCAGAAGATGTCTTTAAATTGAATAAATGGTCAACCAAATGCCAACTGTGGTTCATTTTAAGTAAATGTAAAATGATGCAAGTTGAAACAAAAGCCTTAACTTCTCATACATATTGATGGGGTTTGAGTTGTCTGTAACTAATCGGGAAAGGGATTCTAGAGTCATAATGGATAATTCAGTGGGTGTGGTTGTCAGGGTGCAAAGCTATGAAAAAGGCAATTTCCATGCTTGAGATCATTAGAAAAGTGATTAAAAATGAAACTGTCAACACAGTAATGCTGTATGGCATTGGAACGCTGCAGTCAATTCTGGTCATCTTATTTGAAAAAGGAAATAATATAGCTAAAAAAGTATAGAAAAGGGCCACTAAAATAATCAGGTGGCTTAAACACATAACATACAGGAAATGGCTAAAATATTTGGGACACTTTAGCTTGGAAAAAAATATGACTTGAAGATGAGAAGGAGATAGAGACCACAGCATCTGGTGGGGGTTGTGCCTGCCTCTAAGACAGGACAGAGAAGCACGGGGAAAAACTTATCTCAGGAGGAAGCAGAAACAGAAGCATCATAGCCATGAATGTCTCCTGAAGCAAATTCAAAGCTGCATTCTAAAGAACACCACCACCATTGTGTGGCTATGGAATGGACTGAGCAATGAAGAAGCAGTAGTTTTCAGAAGCAGAGAGATCAATTTCCTAGGTGCCAGGCAAGTTCCAGCTGGAGAATAATTAAGATAATTTGGGCTGGGTGACTTTGGGCACTTAAGAATAAGTAAGAGCCTAGGTTCCCATGCAGGTTGTTCAAAACAAGTTTCAACCTAACCATTTCATGTTTTTGTCTATCTCGATTCTGATCCTCACATTATGACCTGGATATGCTTCTCTTTTTGCTCCATTTCCATAAGCGCTAACTAGTTTTAAGACTTGGAAAGGAGTTGGCCCCTCCTCCTACACCCCCTTCCTGTTGACATATCTGGACTAGTGGAGTTGCACAAACAATGCTTGACCTGAGATAGAATACCACAAGACATAATGATGGTCCCTAACTTGAATGGCTTTAAAAAGAAACTAGATAATTCATGGAGGAAATGTCTATTTGTCTTAAAGACTCCATGTTACCTCCAGTTTGGGGCAAGGATTCCTTCTAATACCAGTTGTATTAGATATAGGGGTATGTTGAGAGGTACATCTCCATCTCCTACTTATAAGCATCATAAAGGCATAGTGTTAGTCACTCCAGGAAACACACGCTGCACTAAAATGTGCCTTGGCTTACTCCAGCAGGGCCATTCCTACGTACCTATAGAATGATCCTGTAGTTGTTTCAAAGGCTGTCCCTAGCTCTTTGCCTATATGTGTGTTTCTTTTTGCTGGCAGTCCCAGTATAAGTGTTATCTGATCCTTACTGCAGACTGCTGGGGCCCAGCTTTCTGTCTCATGAGCTGAGTTTGCTCTGGGAACAGATAGATATATATTAGGACATTTTGTATTGTCATGCATATCTAGTAAGCAATATCGAGATGTCTTGAAGCTGTGTTTCCAAAAACTCTTCAAAAACAAATATTTAACATGGTGTTTGATTAAAAAATAATCTCTACTAATATCAGAACTGCAGTGCAGCAGTTTAAGTTACGAGGGAGTTGGGGAAACAGAGGTTAACCCACAACTATACTTTGGGAACAGATCAAGAAAGCAGACAGTGTAGTTGTGCAACACTTGTCTTTGAAAAGAATTTTCCTCATGAGCATTTTCACTATCTCATTTCAAGTATGTTTCTATAATGAAATATTAGCACTTGAAATAATAGGTAATTTTTCTGAAATAGTTATATCTGAAAGCTTTGCATCTGTTCTTGTATACCTACTGAAATCACATGCCTCTGAAATCTGTTCCCTACACCAAACTCTCTTTGTATAAGACAGCCACAAAGCATGTCTTCCCACTAGGGCGTTACAGTTACAGGTTGCCACCAGAGAAGTTTATTAGCGGCAAGCAGATGAACAATGTAGAGATGGCCAAGCACCACACCCAAGTCTATATGCAGTGGAGTATTGCACAAGTCAGCCTCCTCATGATTATACTGTAGTGGTTTGTATAGTACCAGAAACTTAAAAGAATTTGGCTTGTTTGGGCTGGGAAACCAAGGAGGGCTGGTTCTAGATAGTACATAGACTAGAGACTATTAGGAGATACCAGGGCTGTAGGCTAGACTGGGAGTTGAAAAAACATCCTAGAATAAATCATTTTTTGTTCCCTAAAACCCTGCATGCTCATGTCTATAAAGACACCAGCAGTCAAGCTTGACTCAAAGGAGATTTTACCTTTTGTAGGGTTTAAAGAACATCACGTTTTGTTGTTGTTGTGTCAGATGACCAGTTTTAAGGACTTTTCTTACTGTGAGCATGCTATGAATGCTAAGCTGATTGGAGAAACTTTAGTATTTTTCCTGGTAAATCTCATTATTTCCACTTAATACTTTACGTATGTTCATGGTTTTACTTTTCTAGCATTAAAAAAATCCTGCTCAGTGTGACAAAATGGAGTGGAGAATGAGGACGAAGAAAAAAATCACTGTAATACAACCAGCAAATGGAATTTGGGGCAATTTCCTTTGGGACTAAAATTGAATTCCTAATAGAATTGTATTAGTTACTCCTTGAATAAATGTTAGGTCAGATTTTTCAAGTACAGTGAATGCCAAGAATATAAATCTGGATTTGGGATAATTCAGACATTGTCTTAAAAGTGAAAGGATTTGACATAATTATGTCATAGAATCATAGAATTGGAAGGATAATAGAGGCCATCTAGTCCAACTGCCTGCTCTGTTCAGAATCCACTAGATCATTATGTCCTCTAGCAGAGGATCACCCAACCTCCATTTGAAGGGTGGTGGTTTAGTCAACTATGAATCCATCTAGGCCATATTTTGCCATTTTAAAGAATAATACCAGCACCTTCAGCTGGGCCTGGAAAACCATTGATAGCCAATCTGGATCCTTCACTGCAAATGTCAGTTGGTCCCTGCATCTTGCCATGGTTAGCAGTTGAGCTGACAGTTCTACATCAGTTGTAACTTCCATTCAGAGACAGAGGTTATCAAGTTACATTTATGTTCCACCTATCCTTCTGGAACTCAGAGCAATGTACATAATACTTCATCCTCCCAGTTTTGTTTCACAGCAAGAACATTGCGAGGTAGGCTGGGCTGAGAAAGCATAACTGACCAAAAGTCATTTAATCGACTTCCATGGCTGAAGGTAGACTTGAATCTGGGTTTCCCCAGTCTTAGTCCACAACCTTCACTACTACTGCATGTTGGAGTGGGGGTACTTTTGTTGTGTTTATTGCAAGAAGCCAGAATTAACAGAAGCTTTGCCTGCTATTACTTGCAGATTGAGTTCATTATCTAGTTATTTCCATAAGGCTTGAAAGACAAAATAGATGAAACTGGGAGCTCTTCCAAAACATTGTGTTTTTAACTATTCATTATAAATAACAAAACAAAATAGCTTCTAATTGAAATGGCTTTTATAATTGTCATACTTAATATATACCATTTATATTGCATTTTATATTCTGAACAATGACTAGTAGTGTCTAGTTTAGGGAATGTCATTTGGCAAAGGTGATAAGCATGATATATTTATTTATGCAGACTTTTAGACTCCTAAATTATCTACCACAGTAAACAGTATCACCTAAGTAACCCAGCAGAATTGTATAAAAATAAAATACTTTCATTGTGTAGAAAAGTGGCTTATTTTATTATTTGATGTTGTTATGTATCTATCCACTATTACACAAAGGTATTTCCAGGTTAGTCACTACTGGTTCAACTCCATTGTTATATATGTTATTTTACTTTTTGCCCCTATGTGCACTAGTTTACACTTTGTCTGAACAACAGTTGCCGTTTTCCAGATTTGTGGAGATACCCTTTTAGCACTCTTTTATGGGTAGTCCTCAACTTACCATTTGTTTAGTGACCATTCAAAGTTACAATGGCACTGAAAAAAGTGACTTACAAAAGGACCTCACACTTATGACCATCACACTGTCTTCATGGTACATGATCAAAATTCAGGCGCTTGACAACCAGTATGTATTTACGATAGTTACAGCATCCCGGGGTCATATGATCGCCATTGCAGCCTTCCCAGCCAGCTTCCAACAAGCAAAGTCAATGGGGAATCACGTGATTCACTTAACGACTGCATGATTCGCTTAACAACCACAGCAAAAAGGTCATAAAATTGGGTGCAGTCATGCGATGCCTTGCTTAATGACCACACTGCTTAACGATGAATTTTCAGTCCCTATTGTGGTTGTAAGTTGAGGACTACCTGTATCTGCTTGGATTTTCACTACTATGAATTTGCGCTTTTAAATATTAGCACCTCACTGCTCTGTCTAATTTCAGAAAATTTATGAACAAGGGAAAAAACATCAATCCCAGTATAGATTTTTGGGAGTCCTCCCAGATTCATCAGTGTGAGAACTATTAATTTATGTGTGTTCTCAAGACCCTTGTTATTAACCATTTACTAATTTTCAGGAGGACCTGTTCTCTTTGAGCAGGGATGCTCAATTTGAGCTCAAAGGCTTTCTTAGCTTTAGCATATCAGGGGATCCTTTGTGGGGTCCAAGGCCTGTTTTGGGTGAGGGTTTCAGAAGTTTAAACATTTCCAAGGCACCCATTGTCTTGGAACAGACAATTGGAATAGAAATTGTCTATTGACTTCAAAAATGCAAGAGAAAAAAGGAGGGGTCATCCTCTCTGGAGACTCTGGGAGGATCAAAAGGATTGGTGGGAGGCTACATGAGACTTCTGGGCTGTATTTTATGGATCCCCATCCTGAAGCCTAATGATTTAGACTCTACTTGCTAAATATACACAAGAGCCTTTGGTTTGGCCTTCTGGACATCAAAATACACAATGTCTATCACATCACACTACTATCTGCATGCTTTTCTTCTGTACCAAACCTTTGAAAAGTTACTGAGGCAGAATATTGCTACAAAAGCTGTACTGATTTCTCTCATAGCAATATTTGTTAAATCAGTATTTTCATGTTTTGAGGACTTCTGAAGCAATTAGATATATGCCCGTCCAATATTCTAAAGTTGGGTAAATTTTTTTAACAATATATTCTAAGACCCATTACATCTTTTCAACAAAGTATTTCATTCTACTGTGGATAAGAGTTCAGTATGAAGGTTGCTTTTGACTTGCTGTCATGCAACAAATGCAATCTTTCAAGTTGTTTGCCTCAAGGATATCAGAAGGCCTGCCTATTGATATTTACATTATCACAGAAGTCAGAACTTTGCAGCATCGTATTGTATACTGTGACATAATTTTGGAAATAGCTAAATGCCTTTTAATCTTTATGTGGTGCTAATGGGGAAAAAAAACCCAACAACATGATGGAGGAAAGGCATCAATTCAGAGGTGAAGGTCCATACTCTGTTTACTTGTGCATTCTGTGACAAAACATAACTGTTCTTGTTTACAAAAGATTAGCCTTTTATTATCTTAAATATTCAAACCATCTTGGTATGTTATTGCCTTTATAATTAAATGGATAAAAACGAATCTCACAATATCAGCAAAGAGGTTTGTGTCACAGTCTTGGTGAGATACTAATAGTTTCAAAACTATATTGGTTCAGGAAGCAATTGGTGAACCTATGCTATATTAGGAAGAATTGGACATAATGGGGGCACACTCTGGCCTCTGTCATAAATCAGGGGATGGTGCTTCCCAGAAATAACTTCTAGGAAAAGATGGGGGAAGAGTTTGATATTTTAATCAAATATAGCAAATTTTAAGAGATAGTAACTGTAAGCTTTTCATTGAAGTTATCTTTATATGTTTGTGCAAGCATCTCTATGTATTTGTCTTCCTGCGTTTAAATTGGTAAAAAATCTTGCCTTAGAAAAGTCTTGCCTTCTGGATTATGTTCATATTTCAAAAAGATAATAAAACAGAAGTTAGATAAACATAATACTTTCACACCTGAAATAATACATCTTTTCAAGTATGACAGATTAGAACCAGAAATGATACAGATTTAAAAGGATTTGTTCTTCCTTTGCTCCCTAGTTCCTTTGTTTTTCCAATGCTGTTTATATAAGGGGAAGAGGAGGGGTGCCACAAGATTCAAATTTGGATTCTGTACTTTTTAATATTTTTTTAATGATTTGGATGAAGAGATGGAGGGAAAATTTAGGAAATTTGCAGATAAAACAAAATTAGGATAGCTCATGCCCTGGAAAATGGAAATAAAATTCATAATGTTCATGAGTTAGACTGAAAGAAATAGGAGGAAATTTAACAGTATCTCGTGCAAATTTCTTCACTTAAGAAATGAATCAAATGCAAAGGTGTATGATGAGAGACAGCTTACTTGTTAATAGTATCTCTGAGAAAGATCATGGTACAGTAGTTGATTACAGATTGAATGTGAGAGTGTGATAAGGATGCAATAAAGGCAAATGTCTTAGGCTACATCAACAGAAATAGTTTCCAAATCATGGGAAGTAATAATTCCACTTCATTCTGCATTTATTCTGTATTACCACTTTTAAAATCAGATCATTGGCTACCAGTAGGCTTCTGGGCCCATTTCGAAGTGCTGGGCAGGCTTGAATCTGTCTGGTAAAAACATTATGAGAAGGCCTGCTGATAGTCCTTCCCCCTCTCCCCAAAGTAAGGGCAGGGTCAACCAGATGACTGAGCTTTTCTGTTGCAGCCCCATGCTTTGGAATTCTCTGCCCCTAGAGGTTGTAGAGTCCTTGGGGTTCTCTGAGCTTGGCTGTTTTCTTGCAAATGTTTCATTACCTGGCTAGGTAACATCTTCAGTGCTGAAGATATCCTAGCCAGGTAATGAAACGTTTGCAAGAATACAACCAAGCTCAGAGAACCCCAAGGACTCCACAGTTCAACCCTGAGCTACATATATTCGCTTCTATTGGTACCTAGAGGTTGTGGAGCCCCCTTTTCCACCAAACTTTTATTCAGAGTTGATTGATTGCAGTTTGTTTATGTTATAGGGCTTTTTTTCCTCTTATGGTTTACTCAGTTGTATACAAATTAGTCATAGTCTGCAGATTGGGACAGATTACAGAAATTATAAACAAATACATACAAATAAATTACAGGAAGGAGATTTGGATTAACATACAAACAGTTTACCATGGATTCAATTATCCAGCATGTGGCTGACTATCCTTTAATGGCTGTGTTGAAGCAGTAGCTCCACAGCTGTCTGTCAGGGCTGTTTTACAGGTAGTCCTTACTTACCAACCACTCATTCAGCAACTGTTTGAAGTTGCGATGGCGCTAAACAAAGGGTGGTTACAACTGGTCCTTGAAGTTCCAGCCATCCCAGCACCCCTGCAGTCACATGATCACAATTTGGGCACTTGGCAACCAGCTTGCACTTACGATGGTTGCAGTGTCCCGCAGTCATATGATTGCCATTGCAACCTTCCCTGCTGGCTTCCCACAAGCAAAGTCAATGGGGAAGCCGGCAGGGAAGGTTGCAAGTAGCTCTGGTAAGTACCACCCCACCCCCTGGCCTCCCTGTGCACTGCACCACATTGTGCCCTCCTTTCCTTGGATTCCCTATGCTCACGCCACACTCTCCTTCCCTTGGTCACCACACCACAGCATCCCCCTTCCCCAACTTGTGCATGGACTGCACCGGACCTCTCTCACTACCTTGCAGCACCCCTGTGCTCCTTACCTGGGACTCCTGCTGCTTCCCGCTTAACGACCCATGCATCTTGGGGTTACAACGGCAATTGGGACTCTGGATTGCCATGCAGTCATGTGACGTCTCACTTTGCAACCCCATTACTTAGCTATGGCAACCCCAGTCCCAATTGCCATCATAACCCAAGGACTACCTGTAAACTGAATTCCTGCACTGAGCAGAGGGACGGATTAAGTAGTCTCAGAGGCTCTGTCCACTTCTATGATTCTGGTCAGTAAAATGGAAAATTGAAGAATTGTTAGCTTCATTGAGTACCATTTTATAAGGAAAAGCAAGATACGCATAAAATAAATATTTTGTCTGGCTTCCTTCAGTCATGTAAAGCCACTTAATCTGATCCATCCCTAAACTCAACTGTCTAGATGAGACCAAAGAATTATTTATAGTGTAAGAGAAAACAGGAATTTCTGAGCAGAGCAGCCACATGTCCAACTCTGTCAGCATCTAGTACTTCTCTAAAAAAGAAGGAATGGCCCAGTATAGGAAATAAGATAAAGCTTGATTACACTCTATACCTCTAATGTTTGATCAGTTGGATTACTGCTACCAATTCAGCCTCTGCCCCTTCCCTCACCCGCCACAATTCCCTGAAAAAAAAAAAATCAACACATTAAGTGGTTTCATAATAACACTTGTCCATTCTACAGAATTGTCATATGCCAACCAGATACTGGCTTACGTTGTAGGACTGGCAAAGATACTCAGGGAAATGTATTAAAAAATAAACTTATTTTAAAATAGTATAGAATCCTGTCCTTGTTCCTACCTTTGGAGTAAACATGCTGCTCCCCAGTCACATTTTACATAAAAATCTGGATTTCTGAATTGCATTTTAGGAGGCAGCAATTACTTCTCACTAGGGGAGATTTAAAAAACAACAGAAATTCTTCTCCAGATTCTATGTGTCTATCAGTTATTGGTAGGAGTGCTCATTCATTGGATAAAAACAGTGAAAAGCAGGAACAGACCTTTCATACAAAATGGATTTTATAATGTGGCATCCAGAAGGAAAAGAAATCAAATCTTTAATGAAACTGGCAATCTAGGCGTAATAATTTGGGCGGGAGGCAAGTCCTCCCCCCATCATCAATGCCCACAAGTGGAGGGTGTCCCCAATTCTTTATACTTTATATGACAGATTATAATATCTCTTGGCTGCTAATTGTATTTAATTTCTTTTTTGTATTGTGTTTTAATTGTTAATTGTTTTTATGATTGTTTACCACCCAGAGTCACTGGTTTGAGATGGGTGGCTATACAATTTCAATTAATAATAATAACAACAGCAGCAGCAGCAGCAGCAGTTTGGCATCCAGTCTAAACATCTGGCTGACTATGCGACCAACCATCATAATAAAGCTAGTTTGGAAATGCATATTCATTCATTTTTCATGTGCTTATTCTGGTTATTAGTCTTAGTGCTTCCTATTAGTCTTTGTGGCAAACAATTAAGTCTTTGTGCTTCCTGTGGCAAACAATAGTCACAATAGTGTTGGAAGAAGCAAATCACGTTCTTTTATGCCTTTACATAAATCTGAACAATAGATTGGACCATAAGAGGACTATAGATTGTTCCCGCGTGTGTATGACTCTTTCTTGTCACCAATAGAGCAACTTGCCTAGCTATGTTGAGTCTGTGAAGCTGTTGCTATTACTGAATGTCGTCTGGGATTCTGAAAAGTTGAGGTCTATTGCCTAACCTGGTGAAGTCTGACAGTAGTTTAATGTAAATTTTTGGAGTGATCGCTACAAGTGAAAGGATTACATTTTCTTGACATTAAAAGTGAGAACGCTACACTGCTGTTTGCCACATCCTTACATAATTGAATGCACAACCATTGAATAGTTTTTAAATAAAAAAATAAGTATAATGGACCAGGAAAGAAAAAAGACAAAGTCTTGCTTGAAATGTTCTTTACTGCTGTTGACAAAACATACTGAATGGTGTAATACTATCATATCAAGAAATCAGTTCTAAAACTTTGTTAAATGTTGTGTTCAATTTTACTTCAGTCATTTACAGTCACGTGAAAAAGTAAGTACACCTCATGTAAAGTTTTTTTCTTTTTTTAACATATGTGGTATATCAATATTTTATTTTCATTTAAAAGTATATAAAGGTAATTGAACAAAAAACTATGAAAAATTGACTTTGCAATCATTTATTCAACAAAAAATTAACAGATATGACATTTCTTCTGAGGAAAAAGTCAGTCCACCCTTGGCTCTAATACCTGGTGTTGCCCCCTTTGGTAGAAACAACCTTAAGTAGGTGTTTCTGTGTTTCTTATAACTGTTTACCAGTCTCTGATATTGTCTGGGAGGAATTTTTCCCCACTTCTCCATTCAGAATTTTTTTATTTGTGGCTAGGATGTATTTTGCTATAGAATCAGGTGGACTCAAAGATGGGCTTTGAGACTGTCTTACTTTAAATGGTCTGTGTTCACATGATTGGATTTTTTTTTTTTTGGTGTACCTCCAATATGCAGACTGTTTTCCACCAGCCTTACACACCCCTGCCAATAATCTTCTAAAAATCATATCACTTAAAAAGAGAGTTAGAAGGTGAAGGAGAAAATAATCTGCTTTCTGCATCCTCATTTTTTGCTGCTGCAAGAATTCTCTTTCATACAAGCTATTTTTTTAGCAGTTCCATTGTAGTTTGGCTATTTGACCATATCAGTTTAATGTTATATATCTCTAAACTAGATGAGTACAAAGCATTTCAAATTTGAAATGTTTTGAATTAAAACACCCCAGTTTTTAGCCCAAAACCATTGTTTCAGGTTTGAAATTCTGAGTTCAAACCTGCCCTATCAAGTTCGAAACGTGTTATTCCTGCTTAGAGTCTTTTGATTTGGGTGGATAACATAAAAATAAACAAGCTGATGTTTTGATCCTGAAAGCAGGCTATTTCAGACACAGAACCCTTCCAAAATGGTTGGACCAACTTTCTATGAACTCAGAACAATTCCTTCAAGTGCAAGAGGGAGATTTTGAATTCTAAAAAAGCGTTTTGTGTTCTGTTACTATAAATCTTCAAGCCATTAATATAGACATGGTCTTGAAGAAGTGAACTTTGGCAGAATGACCACATAATTCAAATTCTCATCTATATGGAAGATGGATACATCTGACATACAAGCACAAACACTCCAGTAATCAGAAGTCCTGGGGTTAGGTATCACCATCTGCAGTATTCAAAACTCAGGAGATCGCATTTAGTCTCATATGTTGCAACCACACTGGAAGAAATTTGAGCTGTTACATTGGGCTTTTGAAATGAACATCTAAACAACAACTAGAATGCTATTGAAATATATTAGAAATAGATTGTTCTTCCCAAGTTGAAGTTTCCTCTTCCTATCCTTGAGTCAGCAGAAAACAATACCAGCATGAAATTTGTTGTTCCCATTGTTAATTTTTACCCTGCATCTATTATCTCTATTCCCAGTCATTACAGTTATTTGACTTCCCTCCAAGATAATGGCTGACAAAGCATAACAGATTTTATGTGTCATGAAGTTGCCCTTGGACTATGTTGGAAAAAAAGGGAAAACACTACTATATGTCCAGGGGAGATTGGCAGCATACAAATTTAATAAGTAAATAAATAAATGGCCGAGGACAACTTAAGCCTCCCTTACTTATGGGCTGGGGCAAAAAGTTAACGTAACAGGGATGTGGCATAACAGAGATGTTGCCAGGGCATATTTCTATTTTGATTAGGTACAAATATGGAAAAGTCCATTGTTCTGTGTGTGTGTGTGTGTGTGTATATATGTGTATGTACATTTGTGTGTGTCTGTGTATACATAGACACACACATATGTACATACACACGTATACACAGACACACACATAGACATACATACTTACATACATATAAATTTAAAATGTCTACCTTTTTCATAAGGGTTTATTTTCAGTTCCAATTTAGTGTAGGTGAATTATATCCTTAAAATAAGAACCTTGTGTAAGTATAAAGGATTTTCTAATCACATATTTATGTTTGTAGAATGCCATCGAATAAAATATCTTTGTATAGTAAGATTGGAAGGAATTGGGAATATTGTTCCTACATATTGTAAAATGGCATCCTGTTTCACATAAGAATAAAGATGTTATACCAAAGCAGTAGATCTATGGAATGAAGCTGTTGTATTTCTTAATCTGTGAAGATGTAGATAGTGATAATCAATTCCCATGCAGTGCTTAAGAATTAATTAGCAGTATTGGGTATGAGTATGCATATAAATTGCCACTCAGATCACCATAGTGTTTCCTGATTATTTAACCAACCATGTTTAATGTAATATCCTTGGTTAAATATACTTAAAACTAAAACTTTATAACTGTTTATCTTGCACAGGAAAACTTTATTATTTATTTATTTGTTTGTTTGTTTGTTTATTTATTTAATCTCCACCCATCTCCCCCTAATGGGGGACTCTGGGCGGCTCACAAAATCCATTAAAACAATAAATATATAAAACATAAAAACTATACAAAACAATTACCAAACAAGAAAAGTCCAAGAGGCTGATGGTTACGAGAGCTGCAGATGACAGGCCTCTAAGGGCCTAGCCATCCCCACACTTGGTGACTTCCTTCCCCACCCCACCCCAGGCCAAGTGCCAATAATGTCTTTGATTTGAAGTATATTTGAAACAATTACACAAACTCCTAAGGAGGTAATTTAATATAGATGTTATTGTGGTGAATACTATTTAGAAGTTTATAACATTCATTATAACCTCCAGATTTTCAATTGGGGAAGTTCTTATGATTCATTAATGAAGAGCTTGTTCAAGAGAGATGGGGAAAGTTCTGGCATAGATGTCTGCCTTGTCTACTGAATTACTTCTGTACTCTGTGCTAATGGAGTTGAGTTCTGTCCTGTGCTAACAGCTATACAGTATTGAATATAATCTGAGGTCAGCTTTTTAACTAAAACTGAATTAATAATTTTGCAGTAAAAGTATTTTAATTTTTAATGACTTTGTTTTTAAAGTGCAAATAGCATGCATACCTTTTTTTAGAAAAGGGTGAGGGAACGCCTTCCCATATTTTCAGAGTTGTGGCTACAGAACATTATAAATTCCATGTGTCAAAGGTAAAAACACAAATGAGTCTTGTATGTTTCGATAGGACATTAATTGAACAATATGTGAGACTGTATTTATTTGCATGTTTAATAAAGTTGTGTTGTATCTTCAAAGTGATTTGGTTGCTTTAGATGAGCCAGGTTTTATTTATTTATTTTTATTTATATTTCAAATTTGTCACCGCCCATCTCACTGTTTTGGTACAACATACCAAAACAAGAGACAGTTGGAAACTGCCCTTGTCCTGCCCCAAACAGAGTAGCTTCTATTGCATCAATATGGGCAGGAGAAAGAGGCATAAGAATTAGAACCTTGATTTTACTATAAATAGAGCTTGCATATAATAGACAACAGCGGCCGAATTTTTTTTTATAATGTCTTCATTAGCTTTTCTATAATAAAGTTACTTATCTGAAACTCTTGTATCCCTGAATCCCTGTTTATCTATTTCCAGTTCAGCTTGCCAAAAGAACAGGAGAGTAGCGCTGTCAGAATCTTGAATGAGATTGATTTAGATATACAGTAGATATAGATAGAGATATCCCCTCTCATCCCTATGAGTGATATGTGTCTTCCTCAATCTCGGGTCTTCTACCAGAGGCCTGGGAGTTTGAGGGTTCTGCACAGTATCTTAGCTGTTCCTAGCACTCTTCTGGACAGAGAGCTCTGATGTTGTTCCTGGGATCTGTTAGAGCCACTCTCCCAGCTTAGGAGTCATAGCCCCAAGTGTTCCTACCACCACTGGGGCCATTTTGGACTTTACTTTCCACATCCTCTCTAGTTTCTCCTTCAGGCCCTGGTATTTCTCCAGCTTCTCATATTCCTTCTTTCTGATGTTACTGTCACTTGATACTGCTACATCTATCACCACCCCTGTCTTCTGGTCCTTGTATACTACCACAATGTCTGGTTGAATGGCCAGTACTTGCCTGTCAGTCTGGATCTGGAAGTCCCACAGGATCTTAGCCCTGTTATTCTCTGTAACCTTCTGTGGAATCTCCCATCTGGATTTGGGAGGATCTAGCCTATACACTGTGCAGATGTTTCTGTACACAATGCCAGCTACTTGGTTGTGCCATTCAGTGTATGCTGTTCCTGCCTGCATCTTATACCCTGTCACTATGTGTTGGACTGTCCCTGAAGCCTCTCTGCACAGTCTGGCCCTTGGGTCCTGTGTAGTGTGGTAGACCCCTCTTCTACGGATCTGGTGTTTAATGCCTGCTCTTGTGCTGCTATGATTAGTGCCTCAGTGCTGCCTTTTAGTCCAGCCCTTTCCAGCCACTAGTAGGATTTGCCAATGTCAGCCACCTCAGCTATCTGTTGATGGTACATCCCATGCAGGGTCTTTCTTGCTATGGCACTTCCTCTGTTTAAATTTCCTCCCATATCTGCTGCTACCTCAGGCATTCCCTCAGCAACTCATCTTTGGGTGCCATCTTAATGAAGTACCCTCTGGGTTTCATCTAGGACAGTGACTTTGACATTCACTAGATCTCATTTGCCCTCTTTCTGGCTGGTGTACAGTCTCTGGGTATTGGACTTGGGGTGGAAACCTCCATACATTGTGAGGATCTTCTGGGTCTTCACATTAGCAGCCTCCATGTCCTCCTTTGGCCAGCTCACTATACTGGCAGGGTATACATGTTGATGGCATGGTATGTGTGCATATATGTGTGTGTGTGTGCGCGCACACACACACAGAGTAACGCACATGTTCCTGGATGCAATTCAACCCCTTGCCTTCAGTTTCCTTTCTACTATTGCCAGTAGCTGCATTACAACAATTTTTTATGTGGGTGGGTGGGTGGGTGTTTGACACTGAGGAAAAACTCACCTTTTCATCACTGAAACATTTATTTTTCGAATGGTTTAGCTGCAGTTTCTTCAAGATAAAAACAGAACACCATTCCACAAGGAATCATCAGTCTTGCCCAAAGTATTCCAGGTTACAGTAAGTTACCCTCATCTCTGGCTGATAGCAGTTGTCTCTTGTTTGGTGTCCCTCAATGAGATGAAGTTAATAATTGCCTGCATTGCTTGAAATACACTAAGTTGCACAACGGAAACCTGTGTGTGATGGAGTTTTAAGTGGAACAGCCGTTGCACAGGGGCAATCCCACTCTCTCAGCGAAGAGACCTTAATCCAGTGGCATTGTGATGGAATGGAATTATGAAGGCCAGGCTCAGGGATATAAACATTTTCTTAGCTCGCCAGAGGAGTGTGGGAGATACAAGAGGATGAGACTGGCACCTCCCTGAGGAATTCACACTGTTGTGGCTGGATGGCTTGGGAGCTGGAGTTTCAGTCTGGGAAGATTCTTGCTAGCGGTTGTAGCTAATAAACAAAGCTGAACTGAATTTGCATTGTCTCTAGGAGTTCCTTGGGCTAGGCCTGACAGGCACGGACAACCGTTATGGCTGGAGACCTCACGTCCTGTAGCAGATGACCAGGACGTCTTAAGTCTCTTGCTGTGCTCTTAGTGTTCCACAATGCCTTCTGGGCCTGCATTCTTGACCATTGGACTGTTGATTGGTCTCCTCTGGTCAGTTTGCCAGGTCTAGACTTCACACGCTGGGATAGACAAATCCCCTACCTCATCGAGCATCGAAGACTTGTTGGCTACCCTCACCTGGTTTGACCCATCTGCTGAGACAGTTTACTGGGATGTGGCCGCTGCATGTGTTAACAGCTACTTGGAGCCACAGGTGAGAGCTGAGCACCAGGTAGGGACCAAAGGTGAATGAACAGCCCTAAAAAGGGCATGGCAGGCCCCTCCACCAGAGGTGCTACCTTTCCCTGGACACCCCGTATACCCTAGTGTATTAAGTAAGTGCTGCATAAATGCTTATCCCAACTCAGGAATCTTGTGGGAATAGCAGCATTAGGCATATTGGTCCTGGACACCATACCAATTATCTCTGGGCAAAAGAGAGAGCACTTTCTGCTTTTGCATTGGTTTCCGTAGCCTTGATCTGAAATGCAATCACTGCTGCTGCCTGTTGCACCTGTACATCCTGGGCCACTCTATCTCTTTTCCCTCTGAACACAAAAGGACAAGGGAAACAGACACTCCTTCATTGGTGCATCAGAAATGCTACCAACTAGGAAGGGAAAGAATTCTCATCCCCCTTCACCATCTACTTCTAACGTCCTGGTAATGGAGCTAGTGAGGACCCAAAGGTCCTATTCTGATGCACAGGCAGTCTCCACCACAGAATCTCACCCACCAGTCAAGGATCTACTTCCTGCAGTACCTGAAATAATTGTTTCATGTCCCACTTGCTGCTCCCTACAATGCCTACTCTGTTAGCAGTCTTTCTGTCTATAACACTTGCATTGTAACCCATGGATCCCACTACTTCAGAACAGAAATCTTCAGAACCATCTGAGTCTAGACAGCCCTGTACTCTGTGGCAAAGTTCTTAGCCCTTGTGAACTGATATCTATGACTTCAATTTGGCTCATCACAGTCATATGACTGTTCACTAAAATCTCTGGGCCAAGCAATCAGAGCCCAATCAACAGTTATCCAATGGAGGAAAACAGTTCTTATGGAAAACAATAGGAGTGTGCACAAAATGAAATATAGTTTCAAACATGAAAACAAAAGAACACATCCCGGAAGTGCTTTTAACCCTTTCAGGCTGGCCATGGCTTGGTAGAACTGAAACCGAGAATATTTTGGAGGGATCCCAGAGGGATCCCAGAGTGATTTTATGGGACAAGTAGAGCAAAGCTGGTATATATTGCCCCCTCTCTCTGATCTTCCCCTCAGTATAACTTATCCCACCAGCCTGCACTTGCTCTCCCAAATACTGCTGATAGGAACCACTGCAGCCTTAGTACATCTGAAATGCGCCTGTTTTGTTTTGGGCACAACCCAAAAATATTCGTTGTGTGCCCAAGATAGTTTGTGTATGTATGTTCTGGGCATTCTACAGAACATTTGTTATGTTCAGTGTTTTAGGTCTTAAAATTCAACTGTCCTAATTGACTGAGGAAACCCCAGTTTTTCAGGTAGCCCATGCAGATGTAATTGTTCTAGTTGCATTCTAGGTTTTGCCCTGTAGTTTCAACAGCTAAAGAGACTTGAATATTCCATTCCTTTGTGCTGTGCACATTTCCCTTTTAGAGAACATGTTATAAGATTGTAGTTGATGAATGTTTTTTCTTCTTTCAACATCACTTCCCAGCACAAGGATACCCCAGCATAATCATGTACCATGTCATTTGACAAAAACTGCTAGCAAAGGTCCTATATTTTAGTGGCATGCATGACTGTTGGGAGACTCATTTGATTTTTGGGTTTTCATGATTATGGTCTAAAGTTTATGCAGTCCTCCCCCCTTTGGGGTTTATAAAAGCATCCCTTTTATTACAGGGAATGAGTTGAAAAAACATGGCAAGTGGACAAACCATCCTGTCTCCCCAATATCAATAGATGTAGGGTTAGGGTTTTGCTCCTAGTTCTGTATGATAACTCTTCAGAATGTTTGCTCCTTAAGAAAGAATATGCACTTCCACATTTATAATATGCCTTAGGATTCCCACATGTAACAGCCAAGATGGTCACTTTCATCACTTTCAGTCAACTTCCAGATATGCAAGCTGACACATATTTAGTTAAAAATCTTTACCAAATATATGTTAGCTTTTATAGGATTTCAAGGGATCTACATTAAGGGTGTGCACAAAACATAAAAGTGTTTTACTTTGTGTTTGGAACAGACTACTACACCGACAACATTCTGAGTTAGATGCATTGCATGAAACAAAACTTGAAATGTCATGAGTGTTCCATTGGAACAAAATATGATTTTTTTTTTAGTGTTCTGGCCACAGGAAACAATGGAAATTTAATAGGGGTTTCTTGTACCTTTGTTTTCCACCCATTGCCACAGAAGAAGGTAAAGTAGTAGTCCATGTTGACGGATGATTTAAAAAAGGGCAGTTCTAACAGAACAGTGATCAAACACATAGGACGAAGAAGAGCTAATCCTTTAACATTCTTCAAATAGCATTTAGTTAGCACCTGCTAGTTGGAATGTTGCATCTGTATTATTGTTCTAGGTTTGTCTATGCTAAATGCAAACAAAAAAAGCTGCTTCTGCTTTACTGCATGAGAATTACATTATAAGAGCACAGAACCCAGGATCTCCCATTGTACTACCACTACCACTTTTTTTGTCTGTTCTGTATCTTTAGAAGATTCTGACAGTGGTTACTGTACAAGTTCATTACCCATAGGCATGAATAACTATGAGTAATAACCATTCAACCCCCCCCCCCACTAAATATAATGAAGTAATCTGTTCTTCAATAATACTGATGTGTAGAGTATAACAACTGCTTATAAAATATTAAAAGAAATCTGTCTTTTCTAACATTAAGAGCTTTGCATGAACAAATTTCATATTGTTCATATTGCCTATGACACAATAACATGGCATCACTGCTGTGGTGTTGGTTTATTTGTGGTACACTTTTTTTGCGTGTGATTGGTTTATTCTGCTGTTATAAATTTCTTCAAGCACTAAAGTAGCAATGCTTCCCTTTCTCTGGTCCCTTTACATCGCCTCACAAAGTTAGCCTCATGGAGTTCCCTCCCTGCAGAACAGATTTGCAGAGAACACTACTGGGTATGATTCACTGGTGAATACCGTGCTATTAGCAGATGGACACAACTGGATACAATCCAAAATGTCTTGGAGAAATTATGGTACCCACCTTAATAAAGCTAGTTCTGTACGTAAATTAGATTTTTAATTTAAATTCTATATGACTTTCACCCTCATTTAGATCAATATTGCTTGTAGTTGTTTAATACTGCAGATATGGAGTATTACCATACTGCATCTGACAGAGCACTGCTACAATTCTGTTAAAATACTGTTTTGCTGCAGAAAAGTTATTAAACTGAAGATACATGTCTTATTCCTCTACTATCATCTACTTTAGATGACAGTATCAATTTAAAATAGTCTAATTAAAAACAATTGGAAAATAATATAGGATCTTGGTCCGAACAGTTAAAGTAGTAAATATTAAACTAAAGTCTTCTTTTAAGTAAAAAACAGTGTTTTATTTACAGTCAAATATATCAAATGTGATTTTTGCAAATTGACCTCTGGAAGCCGGCTCCCTGCTTCAAGAGCCCATGAGAGCACTGTGTTTGGGACTGCAGCTACTCCTGCCTCCAAAAAACCTAGAAAAATGGTTTTTTTAATGGTTCAGAAGGCTTGTATTAATACTGTTAATGATTTATAAAAAAACATCTAATCAGGAATATTCTTCTGTATCTTCACTGAAGTCATAATGCTTCAGTTTTTGTGCAGTGCCTTTATTTATTTAACAGTTGTCCCATTTTTGTGATTGCGGTAATGGACTCCTATTGTCAGAGGATATAACAAATTGTTAGTATACATTTTGGCATAGTGTGCCACACACATAGGAACAAAATCAGTGTTTTAAAAAGGCACTTAATGATAATCATTTTGAAAAGAGCAGAGTTTAGAACTATTCTGCATAAATTGTTTAGTCGTTAAGTCGTGTCCGACTCTTCGTGACCCCATGAACCATATTGCGCCAGGCCTTCCTGTCCTTCACTGCCTCCCTGAGTTTGCTCAGTTTCATGCTCATTGCTTCAGTGATGCTATCTAACCATCTCATCCTCTGCCGTCCTCTTCTCCTTTTGCCTTCAATCTTTCCCAGCATCAGGGTCTTCTCCAAAGAGATCTCTCTTCGCATTAGGTGACCAAAATATCTGAGCTTGAGCTTCATTATCGATCCTTCCAATGAGCAATCAGGGTTGATTTCCTTTAAGATTGACTGGTTTGACCTCCTAGCAGTCCAGGGGACTCTCAAGAGTCTTCTCCAGCACCACAGTTCAAAGGCATCAATTCTTCGGCGCTCGGCCTTTTTTATGGTCCAGCTCTCACAGCCATACATTACTACTGGAAAAACCATAGCTTTGACTATGCGGATCTTTGTCGGCAAGGTGACGTCTCTGCTTTTTAATATGCTATCTAGGCTTGCCATAGCTTTCCTCCCAAGGAGCAAGCGTCTTTTAATTTCATGGCTGCAGTCTCCGTCTGCGGTGATCTTGGAGCCCAAATAAATGAAGTCTGTTACTGCTTCCATTTCTACCCCTTCTATTTGCCAGGAATTGATGGGTCCAGATGCCATGATCTTAGTTTTTTTAATGTTGAGTTTCAAGCCAGCTTTTGCACTCTCCTCTTTCACCCTCATCAAGAGGCTCTTTAGTTCTTCTTCACTTTCTGCCATTAGGGTGGTATCGTCCGCATATCTGAGGTTGTTGATGATTCTCCCTGCTCTGCATAAATAGGTTTTAACTAATACATGTTCTTCTTGTTTTCCATTATTAATATAAAACATTTTCTCAACATTGCAATACTACGTTCTATAATTTGGGAGCATATTTTTCCCTCTCCTCTATGCTTATTATTTTGTATGCATTTTGTAAAATTAAAATTATATTTTGCATCACTATTCCATTGCATATGTTCTTCCACAGTAATTATACCGCTAGGCTATTTTACAGGCTTTATTTAAAAAAACAACAACAAATTAAGTTGGAGGATTTTATGTATTTTTGTTTCTCCGTAAGCTAGTACCTGACATAATTTTAAATTAAATTATTGTTTAGGTATAATTTTTCTTATAGATTAGGAATTTCTTGATTAGTTAACATGATACCACTCTTTATCAAGAGAAATATTTTCTTAACACAAAGTCAGTCCTGGACCACTCAGCTAGATCTGACAAATTGGCTAAGGCTACTGCAGAAACCCCATCAGAAGTGATATAATGGAGTAAGAATTTCATTTGGCAATTGCTATTTGCCAGTAAGAGTATGTATGTATACAGAAGTCAGAAATGATTGGCTCTCCAGCGGTTCGAGCCCAGCTCTGCAGGACAGGGTGAGCTCCTGTCCCTTGTCCTAGCTCCTTGCTCACCCAGCAATTCGAAAGCTATTCCATCTGCGAGTAGATAAATGGGTACTCCCGTTTAGATGGGAGGAACCGGCGGTGCTGCGCAGGGGAGCAAAATACCGGTGCTGGCCGAACTCCGAATGCAGCCGGCATGAGCGGCGAGTGGCGAGGAAGATCTACGGAGGAGGAAAAGCCCGGATGACCCCCTAGCGACCCCTGCTGGTCACACAGCGTAATTAATTGTATTGTATTATATGTACTTTGTGAGCCGCCCAGAGTTCCCCATTGGGGGGAGATGGGCGGACAATAAATCGAATGTAATAATAATAATAATAATAATAATAATAATAATAATAGTAGTCCCCAGATTAAGAACAAATTCTGTTCCCAAGGTCTGTCCTTAAGTTGAATTTTATGTACGTTGAAACAGTATTATTGTGTAACACTAGATAAGTCGTATTGTGTAATGAACTCAAACCATTGTGTATTTAACTCGAATTCTGCTACAATATGCTACGTTCTTAACTATGGGTCATCCTTAAATGGGTGTTCTTAACTCAGGGACTACCTGTATATGTATTTAAATGATTTACAGAGCCTCCCATCTCATGGCAGTGACTTTGGGTAACATACAAAGATTAAAGATTAAAACCATCATAACAAAATATAATCCATGATGCCGCAGTTAAAACAATAATACCCATAGAAAAAACAGCACCAGGCAGGTACTGCCACAGAAAAGACACAACTCTGGGGTACAACAAGATGGCATTGTTTTGATTGAAGGGACCCTGAGCATGCCTCCCTGCTAAACCTGATGGGCAGAAACAATGGGAGACAGGGGATTCTGCAAATAGACTGGTCCTATGCCATGTAAGGCTTTATAGGTGGTAACCAGCACTTTGATTTGTTCCTGGAAGCCTACTGTAGGTAGTGCAGCTTGTGGGGCAACAGTGTTACATGAGCATATTGAGAGTCGTCAGAAACTGCCCTCACCACTGTATTCTTGACCAGCTGAAGCATCCGAATGCTCTTCAAAGGTAGCCCCACGTAAAGCACATTACAGCTATCCAAATGGGAGGTGACTAAGGCATGAGTCACCATGAACACGTTTAGGAATGGGTGCAATTGTTGCACAAAATAAACCTGTACAAAGGCCCCCTTAGCCACAGCTGCCACCTGCTCTTTAAGCAGGAGCTGTGAATCCAAGAGGACCCCCAGATTGTGCATCAACTCTGATTGGGGAAGTATGCTCCCAAACAGAATTAAAGATGGAAAATCTCCAGAGCCAGGGTGCCTTAAAACCCTAGTTAGCATTTAGTGGAGGAATGTTATTCCCTTTTTCTGTTGAACAGGAGTCCTATCCTTAGTCAGAACCCAGCTCTAAGCATTCCTCTTGTTCCAGTTAGCTTTGAAGAATTTGATAATGAGTTTGCAACACAAGTTGGCTTTTTCAGTTGTGTGCCCAGCATGTCTGTGCTAAATTCTTCTTTGTTCCCTTGTATTCGGTACCCCCTACCAGTATTAGTTTGCATCATTGTTTTCAACTTTATTGTGTAATTGCATGAAGTATCTTGTATATATTCAAGTTACTGTTCTTGTTCATGCAAAAGGCACCTCTCAGGAGATACTGTTTTGCTTCTATCAGAGCCTCCATGGAATTAGACTGGTACTGTCTTGAGTTCTTAAACATAGTTTGTGCTTAATTGCACTTTACAATTTTGTCCTATTTTTGCTATTGAGAGAATGACTGGCTTTGGAGGGGATAAGTGGATTTATGTTTTAATAGCTTGTCAATATGCTTTTTGTTTTCATTTATCAGATTGCAATTTACAATGAGGGCTAGTCTTTCAGAGAGTTAAAAGGAATTCTCAATTTCTCATTACTATGTTTTCCTGAAATACTAATAAAAGAGAATTTATACAGAGTTGAGATTATTGTTGTTTTGATACATCAAAAGCTGTAATTTACAGAATAGATCCATTGCTGTATGTGCACAGTTTGGCATGTATTAAATTGTTCCCACAGTTCAGAATCTCATTAAGCATATAATTTGGTATCTAGAGGGGCTTCCTCTTGCAGTCACAAAATGGTATCTTGGTTTTATGGATAAATAGCTGGAGTTTTGTTGATAGTGTATGCTAATCCTCAGAACCTAATGGAAAAATACTGGGTAATGCTTTAATTGACAGCAGAATTGCAGTATTGCTCAGCTGTTTGTCTCTCTCCATTCCCACCACAATTCCTGTTTACTGCTTCTTCTGGCCTTCACCACTCTTCTATTCATTCTTCTCCTTTGCTTTGAAACCAAAACAAGAGAGTTCCTAAAATTCCAGTGTTGATAATTCAAACTCTTTAACTTCAGAATTTGACATGAGAAATAGACTGCTCCCCTTTTTATAAAAGCAACATTAATGCATTTTAGGATTTAAACAAATATTGTCTGTAACAGTGAAAAACTGGTGAGATAGAAACAAACCCTTTAGGACTAGGGATGTTTGGCAACCATGCTCTAGAGAGTGATCACTATCTCTATCAGCTCCTCCTCTTGAGCAGTTCCTCTTGATGAGACTGCAATTTCAGAAAAGCTGAGCAATAATGCACTTTGAAATATTGGCTTGGATTTTTAATGCAACCCAGTAACATGTCTGAGTGGTGATATAAATACAAAAATGCCAAGGACAGGATAGAATAGAGCTGCCTTTAAAAACCATGCAGACAAAGCCTTCAAAGAAGAAGGTGAGTTGAAAAAATCTAATCAAACAGTAAAAAATGATAAAAAGTCAGGTGGCTTTCCATGCCCTATTATGTTGCTTTAATGCTGCTTTTAAGAGTAAAGAACTCTTGCTATATTATCTTTGCTTGCTTGCTTTCATTTTCCTGAGTCAGAAGTGTACCTGCTGACATTCCCAACCAAAAGAGCATGTTCCTGGTGAATTTTCTTCCCAAGACCTGAAAAATCTACATGTGGCCTCCTGCACTTACAAATAATGTTATGAATAGGAACCACTGTTAGAAATAAATGGATAGTGTTGGGAGCAACACAATCCTGATTTGAATATGTAAAGATGAAAATGTAAGCTAAAAGGGCCTGTGAGTAATTGCTGATCTCCCTAAATATTCACTATATTGATTTTATATACTTTGCATAGGCTGACAGAATCATTCAGCAGCATGCAATAATATAATTTCTAACTAATATAGATGCTTCTGAGGGAATATTGGGGGAGTGGGTGGGAACAAGTAGTTAACTATCTATCTATCTATCTATCTATCTATCTATCTATCTATCTATCTATCTATTTAGGGGCGAGTAGTTAGCTATTTATTTATTTTGCTGTGTTAAAAACTACAGTGTATTGAACCCTGATTCATAGAGCCTGGAGTTGTCCTTACTGATTACTAGCGCTCTGCAGTGGTTTAGGCAGGATGCTTCCTAGCTCTGTTCTGGAGTAGACCTGGGACATTTGCGTGGAAGACACATACTTTGTAATTGTGTTATGGCCTTATATCCTCGAACCCCATAATACAGATATGTATCAGAATAAAACCTATGTGAGAAACCTCTGTATGCTGCCTGTCTTGGTTTGCGGTCTATGGGAGTACCATTCTTTTTTGACAGGGCAACTGGAATTGGGGTAGTTTGAAAATGAATATTGGCAGCCAGTTGACTTGCATTTATGCTTCTTTTCTGCTTGCTAAAAAAAATGCTTGTCAGTAAAAGATAAAGTGCTAAAGCTCTAAAACAGATCCCACGTCTGTTATCTCCAGTTATTGTTTCTGGCTTTCTTTTTCTGGAATTCCTTGCTGAAATATTACCGAGCACACAATACTGCTATTTTCATTGATGGAATAGTTTCATTTCCTGTAAGTGTGTGAAGTTGGTAATATAAGAAAAAAGCTTGTTATATAAGTATTATATTCATGAATACTTAATAAGTATTAACAGATAAATACATTACTGCCTTTCTCAGGTATAGTTTCATCTCTCTTCCTGCCATTTCATACCCTACTGCTTCTGACTTGTTTTTTCTTCAGGGATTAGGGTGCCTTTGGAAAGAAATAGATCTTGCATTAGGTTAACCCTTGGCCAAAAGCTCTAGTTATTCTAGAATATTTTAGCCAAGTCTCCCAAATGAAATCTCTTTCCCAGCTGCTGCCTTGTGCAGTCTATCCATTTTTCTACAATATCACATTATTCACTGAGTGTGTTCATATTTAATTCCTAACATATATTTAAACAATAATGTAATATCTGCTTTAGTTGTTACTTATTGCTAAGACAGCCTCCCCACTGGCAGATTTTCTAGAGAGATGTGAGAACTAGGATATGTGTTCAAGGGTATGCTAGTCATGTCACTTTTCCTGGAAGCATGAATGTGTTACTATTACATGAAGCCTTGCTTATTGGTTAGAATCGTGTCCATTAGAATATGATGCTTTTTTATAGCCTGGGTTTTAAGTGCTAGCCTGAGAGCCATAGGTGACAACTGCATATAGCTGAGTGTATGAAATCCCACACAGGTGATTGAGTGGCTAGTGGAAGAAGGATGGAGTGCTTTGTTGTTCTTCTCTGGATGGAAGAGAAATGAAATACTTTTGATGTACTGGCATAGTTTTGTATAAATAAACAGTCCCAGGTTATCCCACTGGAAATCACATTCAATTCCTTCATTAGAGGACTGGCAGATTAAACTCAGAGAATATGCATCAAGATCAAAAATCACTTCACACCTGAAAAACAAATGTAATACCAATGTTAACTTAATTTGGAAACCATTTATGGCAGGGGTTCTCAAACTACGGCCCGCGGGCCGGATACAGCCCGCCAGGGTCATTTATCCGGCCCGCCCGCCTGATTGGCCGCTGCTGCTGTCTCTCAGAAGTGGAAATGTTGGGGATGTATCGGGAGTTGCAGGCGAGGCACGAGGAGGGAGATTGCAGAGCTGGACTCTTCTACATTACAGGTATACCAGGTCGTCCGCGGGAGGGATCCTCCATGCAGGGTGATCGGTGTGTTGTTCTCCAAGCTGCTTGTGTCATTCTTTCTCCCAATTGCCCACCCCGTTCTTGCAATCCCTCGGAAACCATCTGGGCTTCTCCAGCTCTCGTGAGTACAGGCGCCCTATTTGGAGAACGGCAGGAGCCCCGTTCTCATGGTGCTTCACGTTTGCATTTTATGTTCCTTCCTGTTTTACCCACACAATGGATTTCATTGGGAATGTCATTAAAATATTCCCAATAACCTGCTGCCATGACTCGGTTTTAGTCAACAGAAGCCACTATCAGTGCCTGAAACTTATTTCCAAGATTAAATTCCAGTTTTACAGGGACAGTCCTGATTTTGGGGAAGGCATCCTCGAACTAATGGGAGGGCTCAAGGTAGAGCAGGCAGAACAGTATGGGAACAAGTAGCCAAAGAAATGATGTCTTTCCATTACTCATCAAATCTCAGGGTACCTTATAGTGGAAGGGAACATGGGAATGAAGCTATTCCATTATCCATTATTACTGCCTGATTGATTAGTACTAGTCTGCAGAAATCCAGAATAAGAAGCAAAGTTAATGTTTCCTGTTTTCTTTGCTGACAACTAATGGATTTTTGCAGATCAGGTCTGATAGCCTTATGATGGAGAGAGTGGTCAATTGATTGTTAGTCATTTATTAAATTAATTTGGCCTGGAAATAATTTTTCACAGAGTGTAAAAGCACAGCAGGGAACAGGAATGTTTGGAACTACTTAAAGTTGCTTCATTCCAGAGAAGCTCTTCAAAACATCTTTGTGTCCTTTTTTTTCTGGTAATTTTTGCCTGTGACTTTGGGGAAATTGACTTGTAGATTTGTATACATGTATGCATTTTTTAATATTTGTATATCCAAGTTTTTATTTTTGGAAATCAGGTCAGCCTACTTCTTTGTAAATTATCAGGACTGCAGAAAGCATTGTACTCAATTTCTGTTTCACTTTCTCTTCTCTTCTGTTCCTTGCATTTATATCCAAACTCCTCTTCCTTGCCCAGACCTGTTTCATCATCTCAAATTCTTTGTACAGGTAGTCATCGCTTAACAACCATTCATTTAGTAGTTATGCTCAGTCCCCAAAGTTACAGCTGTTGCAGCACCCCTGCAGTCACATGTTCAAAATTCGGGCACTTGGCAGCCCATCCACACTTACAACCACAGGGGCACTTCAACTCATACTTCCTCATACTCGGCGGGAGGGATCCTCTGTGCAGGGTGATCAGTGGGGTCCAGGGCGCCCTATTACTTTCTCCATTTGGGCTGTGTGGTTGCCCCTCAAGGAGGAGAATGGCCACTGGCACTGACCAATATTGCGGGAGGCAGGGGGCGGGGGGGATGGGATGGGGGGAGGATAACATTTACTGACACTGACCACCAATGCAGGGTGGGGTTTAGGTTGGTTAAAATTTTTCTTTATTTTAATTATTGTATTGTTTTTTTTCCTGTTTTTTTTTTTTGTACTACAAATAAAATATGTGCAGTGTGCATAAGAATTCATTCATGTTTTTTTCAAACTATTATTGTAAGCCGCCCAGAGTCACCCGTTGGGGGAGATAGGCAGCATACAAGCTTAATAATAAATAAACAAACAAATAAATAAATAAATAAATAAATAGTCCAGCCCCCCCAACATTCTGAGGGACTGTGAACTGGCCCCCTGTTTAAAAAGTTTGAGGACCCCTGATTTATGGGCTATAATTCACCACATAGAATTCTGCCACATCCAAAATTTGGGTTTCTCTTAACATGAGGTCTTAAAATATCAGATTCTGCCTGATTGGTTACATAGGTAAGGATGGACTGCTTCAGATTGTTAGGAATTCTTTTTCATTCTTACTATTTTGTTGGATAATTCTTATTATTTTGGCTGTTTTTCTGTTAATTGCTGACTTGATTCTAATCATAGTTTTTAAAGTTCCGGACACTGAAACTTCTAAAGTACCTAATAGATGATTATATATTTTTAGAATTTAATGTTGCTAGTTGAATAAGAGAGGGATATTTCTCCTTTTTCCATAACATTTTGAATATTCTTATCAAATAACTTTTTTCCTTTTCTCTCTTTTCATTCTTAAGTATCTTTAAAAATAAAATTGTTGAAGAAAAATCAGAAGAGAAGTTAAAGGAGATTTGCCTGACTTCCGTTTTGAAATGCAGCCGTCTCTTTTCTGCCAGACTCAGCAGACTTGATTTGTTTTGTAGGATATTAATTTTCAGTGGGCTTAGTGACATGACAGCTTAATTACTTCATATCTGTTCCTTTGGCAAAAGTGAGGGAGTAGCAGCAATAGTGTCCCCCCCTCATGCTCACAAATGTCAAATATAAAAATATTTGATGCTTGGGTGGACTGGTCTTCTCCTTGGTCTTGCACTACTATAACATGTGAACGCCTTCCTTTTATTTGGCAAAGCGAGAGAGTACATTGGCGAGAGATAACCTTCTCAGAAATAGAAGATTGTGGGCTTTTTTTTCCCCAAAGAAGAGGTAACAGGACATTGATGGCAGTAGCTAGCAAAGTAAAGCAGGGCAGAGCTGTTTCTCCTCCCTACCCTTTGTCTCTTCACCCAAACACTTGTGCTCACACTATTGGCAGTTATTGCCTTCTATTTTAGCTTTTCCTGCTATAGATAACGCAGCTTTGTTTTCTGTCTGCTAAAAGGTAGACTAGGAAAAGTATTCAGAAAGCACCCTCATACCAGCAATCATGCCATTGATAGCCAGAAAAGTGCCTAATTATGAGGCTGTATGTCTGTGCTGTGTTAAATAAGCTATGCTCCACTGCTATAAATCTCAAGTTCATGTTTCCTATATGGATTTTATTGTCATTGATGACTACAATTAATATATATTTCATCTTAGTTTAAATTGTATATATGGAAAATGAGTGAAGTTCATAAGACTGGGCTATATTGCATTCATGCAAGTGGACATTATTTCAAGTGTGGGAGTTATGCTTTTACTTCTTACCCTGCATCCCCTTTTGTGTAAACTTTTGTGAAAGTTTACTTTCTAACTCTCTGGAACAGATTTGGGGAGCATACAGGACTAGGACGAATTCATTCCACTGGTAATATTGTTTTGCAGATTGCACGTGATCTATTTAAGTTATTGAAAGGTTAGTTTCCTTTTAATTTTTTTGTATATATGTGTGCTTAATTAATAAAAGGAGAATGACTTTTCTCTGTGATTTAACTGCCATGCAGAGGGACAAAAAGAATAATTGCATATTTAGGCTAGAGTGCTGTCTTTTGATGTAGAATGAGATCTATTTCTGACATCCAGTTGTAACTCAGTTCAGCTAACTCATTTCCACTTAGTTAAGAGTGTTCAACTAACTAATTGCCACTTAGTTTTAAAGCAGAATATGAATTTAAAATAAAACAACTCTTGGGTTTTCTTGAATGTAATTTAAAAAAAAACCTTAATGTTAGAACTTCTGTTAAACCCCTCGTTTTATCCCAACAACAATAGGGGATATAGTCAGGCTGGGAGAATGACTAGTTCTAGGTCAGCCAGAGAAATCCTTGATCAAATGCGGATTTGAATCTCGCTGATCAAAGTCTTAAGATATTTATACTCCCTGCTTGTTACTTGTAGCTAGAATAATAATAGCAGCTGCAGCAGTAACAATACCAGCAAGCAGAATGAAGCTGGATCCTGGAGTATGGGTCTGCGAAGTGGGAAGGAGAGCTGGAATCAGAGTGCAGATGGAAAGAATAATAGTTTGGCAACAAAGAGACAGGATTGGAGAGAAGCATGATCATAGAATGATAGAGTGGAAGGGACTTAAGAGGTCACTAAGTGGAAGCCCCTGCATAGTGCAAGATTCACTACACCATCCCTAATAGATAATTATCCAGACTGTTTGAAAACCTCCATTAAAAGGAAGAAACCAGTCCATGTGGTAACCTGTTCCACTGATTGATAGCTCTTACTGGCAAGAAGTTCTTCATCTAATCTGTATCTACATTCTTGAAGTTTCATCCCATTAGTTCTAGTCTTACCTTCAGAAGCAAGTGAGAATATGTCTGACCTCTTTACAATGTGACTACCCTTCAGATAACTGAAGACAGCTATCATGTCCCCTTTCAACTTTCCCTTCTGCAAGCTAAGCATTCCTAGGTCTTTTAACCATTTCCCATAGGACTTGGTTTCCAGTAGTTTCACCATCTTGGTAGCCCTACTCTTGGACTTGCTCCAGTTTATCGGTATCTTTTTTAAGCTGGGGGTGTAGAACTGAACACAGTACTCCAAGTGAGACCTGACCAAGGCAGAGTAGAGACGGATAATTACTTTCTGAGATCTGGACTCTGTACTCCTCTTGATGCTCCTCAAAATGTCATTGGCCTTCTTTACAGCTGCATTACATTGTTAGGACATGATGAGCTTGTGGTCCACTAGTACACCCAAGTCCTTCTCATGTGTGCTGCTCTTGAAGCAGATTTGATGGCTTGCTATAGGCAGAGGTGACAGAACAAAGCATGGAGAAAAGAAAATCAGGGATGTGTAGGGTAGAAAGTGGAAAGCTGAGAGAGTGAGGAAGAGCCAGGGATATGGGAGGTAGAAGTAGAGAGCTAGAAGAGGGATGGTATACAAACACAGACAGAAAAAAGAAACATGGGAAAGAAGGGGCAAAGCTGTTTAGCAGCTGCTCCAGACTGTTTAAAAATGGTTGATCAATGCCAGATATTTTAGCTCTTTTTAAAATGTCAGAGGAACAAGGTGTTCAGAATTGAATAAACAGACTTGTCCAAGAAATGTCAGATACATAGTAAAACCCATGATCTGTCTGTCTATCCGTCTATCTACCCCATTTATAGACTGCCACAGTCCCAAAGGATTTTCAGCGATTAATTTGAACACATGTATTTTGGAATTTATCCTGAAGACTAGTAGTAGATTATTCTGGATAATATGTTGAAGAAGCTTGTTGATCTACGTCATCCTATGCTTTATATCTATCTTATCCTTTATAGCTCTTCTGAACCAAGTCCCTGGGGACAGGCTGAATGTTGATAGGAGGAAAACTTATTACTTGACATGGCACATAGACCCTGATTAAGAAGCAGAAGGTTTTTTAACCTTTTAAGAAGGTTCTTTCTTTTCTCCAGCACTTTTTAAAAAAACAGAATGCCACACTTCATCTAACTACTGGAGGGGAGAGAGAGCCAAGGGATCGGCTTTATTTCCTCTCCAGAAAATATATCCCATTTCTCTGATCCCTGATCTCACAATAAAATTCCCTGGCCAATCTAGTGATTGACCCAGTTCTTCTTCCTGCTCCTGGTGCCTATGTTTAATCTTTTTATCAACCACCAATGTTTGATTTTTAAAATGAGAAGTTTTGGTATAGAATCCTATTTGGAAATCATAACTGTCTTGGAAATTACAAACATTAAGCAGTTAGTGGTAGAAAAAATATGTGCTCTTTTTCAGAAAAGTAGTAGTTAGAAAAGGTTTAAAGCAATCAATCTCTGGACCAAATGAACAGCTAGAACTGCCTTCCTGCTAGTGGCAGGGAGAAGGCTTTTTTCCTCTTTCCAAAGAATGAAATGTTTACAAAATGTTTTCTCAGTAAACATACCATGGTCTAAACATTGGTATATACATCTTTCATGCTCATTCTGAGGTTTCCTCCATCCCCAAGAAGCAACTCCTAACTTTTTGAGCTTTGGGACTGTTGATCCTAGAATAAGTTCTGCTGTGCACGAATATTTTGTCTCATGTAATTGTTGTCAGGCCAGATTGCATATATAGAATTTAATTTATGGCAACAATGTCCTAATTGTGCCAAAATAGCTTGACTCCTCTGCCACCCACTGGAATTCCTTTATTCTCTGCCAGGTTATATATGTTACTGTTATTCCATGATCAGTTTTTAACAGTAGTAGAAACTATTAATATTATCCCTCTTCTATAATGAAATACTGTAAATACTTTCTGAAATTGAAACTATCAAATCTCTGAGCTTCATTCATTGTTACTAGTCATAGCCTGAGGACTTACTTGTGGTAAAAGTTCTCAGTATGTCTTGAGCTGTGATTGCTATGTAAATTTTGTAACATAGGATTACAATAACAATATTAACAATAATAAAATTCAAGGACATATAATCAAATATTAATAAATACATGTTAAAGAATGAATTCATTTTATTATGAAATTATATGAGATTATGAAAAAGACTAGTCAGGAAAACTGAAGTCAGATGCCTTGGTCTGGTGATCTTAAGGAAACTGAAAGCAGAACAAGGAAGAACAAGGAGAATTTGGTGTCTCTATTTTGTATTGCTGCCCATCATATTGAAAATTAGAGATATGCATTTTTTTTTTCCAAACTGAGGGGCTACATTTGCCCTTTGACTGATATACTGGGGGCTGCACTTTATCCTGGCTGTAGCTGGACCAAGATAAAAACTACATTTGATTTTGCTTTATTTAAAGTCACTTTTAATAAATATTCAGTATGATTAATATTATCCTCCAGTTACATTTTAAAAATTATCTCCTTTCATATTAAAATTTTTTAACTTCGGGCAGTCTTTGAGAACCAGACTCAAGGCTTATGGGAATCGCATACAGTCATACTGCATTGTCAGAGTACAATTCAGTGAAACTAGGCTGGAGCAACATCCCGCGTAATCTTACTCTCTAGAATAGCAAGTTCAAGCAAGGAGGAAACTTTGGGCTCAAGTGCAAATTCTTTTGCTTGTTTTACTGCCAACATGTAAACCTTGCCATCATCTTCTGATGCAGGATGTTTTGTTATCCTCTCTTCAGTAATGGTGCTTCAGGGTAGTTCTGATTAAAGAAAGAAAACTAGTTTAACATGCAAGTAGGCTTGAATGTAAATAATTTGGATTCATGGTGGAAAGGATTCAGGTATGGAAAAGTTAGATGAATGAAACTTTACTTAACCCTCAAATTTTCTATAATGAAGACTTGAGATGCTCACTTTGTATTTTCTGTCCTGATTGTGTATTGTCCTATTTATATGAAATAAATTGTAATACAAAAGATTCTCAGCCCTTTTCAACCTCATTAGAAACATTTTGTAGTTACAAAAAAGTGGTTTTTCCTCCCTTAGGGCTTTGAGGTCAGATTTGTTTTAACAATAAACTGATATTCAATCTTCCATGAACATTAGAATTTCAGGAAGGTAAAAAAAAATGGTTTGTTTTCTCAGTAGAAATTCAAAGAAAGATAATTTGCTTTGCTTTCCGTCTAGTTTTTGTCTCCTACTCCAATGACAGTAATAAGGAATAAATATAGAGTTGGGGTAGTTAAGTTTTGAAACTAGAGCAGTCAGGCCTTTGTGCTCTCCAAATCAAGTATTTCTTCAGACTGTATAAAGATTCCTCCCACCACTAATGCTGCCCCAAAGAGGCTTAATTTGCTCTGCTTTATGCTTAATTTTTCATTTTAGTTTGGATTTGCAGCAGTGTTTGCTTTGCTTTTGATTCTTTGTCAGAACTGCTGAATCACACTTTGTTCAGAGATTTTAAAAGGTCAGCAGTTTGCAGGTTTGTGTAGCTTTAAATCAGCTACTAGTTGTATCAGGAGAAGAGGGAGGGATGAGTGTCTGTAAATTAGGAATCTATAGGGATGAAAAGAAGAGCATAACATACTGTGTGTGTTTGGCTTCTCAGCTCATGGTCCCAGAACAGTGGTGCTTTGTTAGGACAAAGAACAGAGGGGCGGCGTTAAACTGTTCCTTTTCGTTTGCTGTGGAATCTATTATCTGTTTCTTTAAAAATACCAGAATTCTCTTGCAAAGCAGTTTCAAATTAAAATAGCCAAAGAAGAAACTACGGAGAGGGAGGATTAAGTGAGCCAAGGTAAGAAAAATACTAATGTATTCATGGCTGAGTGGGATTTGAATCCAGATCCCCTTGATCCATGTCCAACAGTCAGTTCAGAATATTATAGTGCTTTCTGGCATGATCCTGAATTGAAACTTAGGGTCACGCCATCCTGAAAAGGGAGCCCAAGGAAAATAGTGTTTGCAGAAGAAGCAAATGCAGTTGCCTTTGCCTGTAACACTATGAAGTAGGCACAGGTCACGTTGGATCTCTAAACCAAGGATGCCCATCTCCTCTGCATCATTTCTCCACTTAGTGCCCAATTGAAGTATACAGCTTCAGATTGTCCATGTAAAGGAGGTGGAATAACCTGGCAGATGTTTTTGATGTTTGATAGCCATGTCCTGACTTGTTCAGTATTGTTGACAGAGGAATCAGTGCAATGACAAACAGTAGTGGTAATAGTGAGTCTCCTTGAAAGATTCCTCTCTTGATGTTAACCTCTCCCAGTCTATCACCATTGACCAGTAACTATGTCTTCCATTGTGCCATTGATCTTTGCACAAAGCTTCTGATGTTTCTACTGACTCCTGTTATTTCTAGGCACTTGATTATCCAGTCATGTGCAGGGAGTCGAATGCCCTCTTGTAATCAATCC
Source organism: Python bivittatus (assembly GCF_059951505.1). Lineage (NCBI taxonomy): Eukaryota > Metazoa > Chordata > Lepidosauria > Squamata > Pythonidae > Python > Python bivittatus. The sequence continues at coordinate 66,949,681 of NW_028277035.1, forward strand.
AAGCTACTTTCAAGTTGGTCTTCCTTCTTTTGCAGTTTTCCAAAATCATCTTGTCAATTAGGAACTGTCCTTTTGTTCCTCTGCTGTTTGGACGGTTTCCTTTCTGCTCAGATGGAAAGAGCTTGTTTTCAACTAAATGCTGTTGGACTGCATCAGTTACCACACCAGTTAGCAATTTGGAAGTTGTTGGCAAGCAGGTAATTGGCCTGCAGTTGCCTGGTGCTGCCCCTTTTGCTGGATCTTTCAGTATCAGGTAGGTTTTGCCAGATGTTAATCAATATTCAATTTCATCTCCTTGCGATATCTTGTTAAATTGCTTGGCAATGAGTAGGTGCAGTCCAGTCAGATGTTTCAACCAAAAACCATTCATCTTCACCTTGTGCTAACCAATTCTTGATCTTCCTTGCCCTTTTCTGCACCATTTCTGCTGTTACTTCAAGTTCTTCCATTTTAGTTTCTTTTTTATTCTTATCTACCTCCTTTATCCAAGTTGCATTCTTGCATTTCTTTGGGTTGCCCCATAGCTGTGCCCAGAACTGCACTGTTTCTTTTTTGTCAGGTGTTGACTGGTTCATTGCAGTGTTTCCATTGATGGATTGGTAGAAACGTTTCTGATTTGACTGAAATTGGAGATTCTGCCTGTAGTGTGCAATTCAAGCTTCATACCTGCTGATCTTCTTGGCTGTGGCTGTTATTTGCTGCTTTATTATTTCCAGTGCTTCCTTGATCATTTCCTTGTTTCTAGGTGATATTTCTTGATCTTATTTTCCAATCTGATCTCCCATTTTGGTGGTGCATTGTTTGGCTTTTTTCTTGTTTGTTGATTTTGCATCCAAGGTATTCAGTTATAACTGCAGCCGTGCTGTACATCAGTTGGTTTGTTTCTTTCAGTGAGCTGGTGCTTATATTTGATATTACAGTATTGGCATCGTTTAATACTTGTTACAAAGAAACAGCTAGCACAAGCTTCAATGCAGGTAACCTTATTCTCTTGTTTTTGTGCTGTTCTAGATGCTCAGTTATTCTTTGTTTCAATTCCTCTTATTTTTTAGTTAGAGGGCTTTGTTCTTTCTGAGGAGAAGGCTCTACTGTCTGAGCTACTGCTGGCAAAGCTTCGATTTCTTTGCCCTGAGTAGACCTTTGCAGTTCTTTCTATTCTACTTCTGTGAATATTTTATTTCATGTTATAAATCGATGTTGATCAGCTAGCCTCTGTTCTGTTGTTTCTGATTCTGGATGTTCTTTCCAGAACTGGTGCATTCTTCTCAGATATCCCCTTCTTGTTGGACTTGATTTGTAACAGCAGATCATTATTTCTTTGTTTTCAGTTTTCATATATCTGCAACAGGCAAACAACTTTTCTTTCAGTAGTCCTGCAGCTGCTGGCCCTGGTTGCTCAGCCAACAGTCCTGAGTCCTGTAGCCCACTTGTCACCAGATGTCCATGAACTAGAACACCTAGTGCGGTCCTTGTTGACCCAGGTGATGACCGATTCAGTATAGGTTTCTGTAAATAACACCTCACCATATTGTTTATGGGAGAGACACTCTCTGCTTGGCTCCTCTGGTGAGACCTGTCCAGTATGGTTGAACCTCTGGTATAGCTCTCATCCTCTTTGGTGCATGCAAGCCCCACAACCACATCAAGATAGTGCCTCAGTGGGGGATTATTATTAGTAGTAGTAGTATTTCTGTATTATAATTAGTCCAGATATTTCAGATCTGAGAAATGCTGCAAATACACACACACACACACACTTTCACTTATTTTAATATGAGCCTGAGATTGATTTGTTGTTAGGTTAAAATGCAGGGTTGTTTTTTCCTTATCTAGAATGCCCTCTGCTGTCTAAATGTAAATAAACATATTGAAATACATTACATTTCTGTTAGTGTCCTAGCTGTGCAGTTCCTCTTTCCTTGTTCTTTTTTGTGTATTTTTTAATGTATTGTTCTGATATATTTTTATAACAAAAGAGAAAAAGAGAGGCCGTTAAGGAGAAAAGCACATCTGATAATGAGAAACTGAATTTCCATTTTCCCATATTGTACTTATAACTGCAGCCTTTCAAAGCTGCCTTTCCTGAAACAATTAGTTCGATCCACAAGAATATTCCTATACTATACAGGATCTATAGAGATGCTGGGAATGTGTTCCTAATATATAGGGAGAATCATCAACAAAATTTAAGCTCTATTAATTAAGTTAATAGAGAAGTTTTTTTTTTTTTTAAATACAACAAAGAAAACAGAATTGAAGCAAAAACAAGTTGCATAAAAAAAAAACCCTTTAGCTTCCTGGCAGGAGGTGTGCAACACAGAAAGAGCACACATATGTGGCTTTCTAATCTGATACTTTCCTGTGAGCTCTTTAATCTTTGCTAGTGTATGCACTGAATCATATTTCTAGTCTTTCTGCTTACTTGTTAGAATGGGTATGTAGGCCAAGCACAGATCTTTCTGATTAGTACGCCTTTGTTCTCCTGTGAGGACAGCTAATCACCACATGATTAAACTACTTTTACACAATACTTGGTATCTTTATTAGGGCGTAGCCAGAAGTGTTTTTGTCTAAAAAATACTTCTTGATTCTCAGTAATCAACTTTGAAATGAGTTCATGTGAAGTTCATCTGAGGCCCTAAATACTAATCTTTGCATTTCACATGTTTAAAATGCTCTGTGCTATAGCGGGCACTGCAGCATTTTGTTGTGCCAAAAGAACCTTCTCTTCCTGAGTTTGTGCTTAGCCTGTTCTTTGATGGTAAGTCTGAACATGGTGAGAAGAACATTTTATCTTGATCTGGGGGTTCCAAGTTTTCCTGATCTGCAAAGGGAAGAGAAATTTTGCAGATAGTTAAGGATTTCCTGAATATATCAAGGTAGTTGTAGATCTGAAATTAGGTATAAGTTAACTTCAAGTCTTTCTTGTTTTAAATAAACTGGTGAATATTTGAATGAAAAACAAATCCAAAGACTATAGCCCATTGACCCGGTAATGACATATTATGGGCTTTCCCCATCAGTTAGCAGTTTATTGCTCTAAGTCCTACCTGCTTTGAAAGAAAGCATGCCTACCAACAATTTATTTGACTTATCATCATAATTGCTATCTTTCATACTGCAGAAAAAATTTGCTAATTTATATTTGTGAACTACAGGTAGTCCTCACTTAACGACCATTCATTCACCAACCATTCAAACTTATGGCAGTGCTGAGCGAATGGACGCTGAAGTTATGGCCATTGCATCGCCCCTGCGGTCACATGCTCAACATTCGGGCATTTGGCAGCCCATCCACACCATCGACCACAGAGGCACTTCAGCTTCCCCCGCCTGCCTGTCTCCTCCCCCCCCCATCTGTCCTTTTGGCTGCTTTGCACAACGGCACTCCTTGACAGTGCCAGCAGCACTGGGCCTGAAGTAGAGGCCCAGGGCCTTCAGCAGTCTCAGCCTTTCACCACTGCCCCTGGGCTTCTACTTCAGGTCCGGCGCTGCCACCAAGGTGTGCCACCTCAAGCCCCATGGCCAGCCACCACAGCACAAAGCCCCCACCATCCTGCACTCCTCTGGCCCTGCCGCGCCCAGCTGATCTTCACCATCTTCCTCCTGCTGCTGATGAGGCGCACCTGGCCTGGCTCTATGTGAGGCAGCTGCTGGCTGTGCCAGGCCTTCTTCCCAAGGCCACTTGTGCCATTCCCAAAGAGCGCACACCATTCTCCAAATAGCATACGCTGTTCTCACAATGCTTCAGAAGGCTTCTGAAACCTCACAGGGCTATGTCCGCTGTTCTCCAAATCATGCATGCTGTTCTCACAATGTTTTGGAAGGCCTCAGAAGCTTTCCGAAGGCTTTCCAAAGCATCGCAAGAATGGCACACACGATTTGGAGTATGGTGAGTATAGCCTTCTTGTGAGGTTTCAGAAGGCCTCGGAAGCCTTCTGAAGGGTTTCCAAAGCATTGTGCGAACGGGTACACTATTTGGAGAACAGCATGCACTATTTGGAGAATGGCAGGAGCAGCCTTGGGAAGAAAGCCTAGCACGGCCAGCAGCTGCTTCCCATAGGACCAGGCTGGGCATGCCTCGTCAACAGCGGGAGAAAGATGACGAAGGTCAGCTGGGTGTAGCAGGACCTGCAGAGGGCAGGGTGGTGGGGCTGGCTGGGGCTTTGCGCTGGGGTGGCTAGCTGTGGCGCGGGGCTTGAGGATGCACTCCTCAGCATCAGCAGTGCTGGGACTGAGGTGGAAGCCCAGGGGTGGTGGTGATCAGCTGAGATTGCTGGAGGCCCCGGGCTTCTACTTCAGACCCAGTGCCACTATCAAGGAGTGCCGCTATGCAGGGCAGCCAAAAGGGCAGGCTTGGGGGGGGAAGTAGGTGGGTTGTGGGGGTTCAAGAGGAGACAGGGGAGGCAGTCCCTTACTTACAGAGTCACAGGGCTGGGAGGGACCAAGCTGGGAATGGATTGGATTGGGAGTGGGTCCTCACCAAATGACCAGTGGCATTTGGTTAATGACAGTAATGGGGACTGCCAAGATTGCCATTGTTAAGTGATGTAGTCACATGATGTTGCACATTACAACTGCATCACTTAGCGACAGAAAATCTGGTCCCAGTTACCATTGTGACCTTGACCTATGACCTCTTGGTCAGCGACCATTCCAAGTTATAACAGTACTGAACGAATGGTGGTTATGACCGGTCCTTGGAGTTCCAGCCATCCCGGCACCCTGCAGTTACATGATCGTGATCTGGGTACTTGGCAACCAGTTGCCAAGCATCCCGTGATCACATTTGCACCCTTTCCTGCCGGCTTCTCCAGAAAGTCAATGAGGAAGCCAGCAGGGAAGGTTGCAAGTCACTAGGATAAGTGTCTCCCACCTGTGCACCCTCCCCAGCCCCTCTGTGCTCACACCATGCTGGCCACTTGGACATCCTCCCTGATCCGCACGGCGCCTCTCGTGCACCCTCACACTCCCTCCCTGATCTGTGCAGCACCTCTTGCGCACCCTCCCCAATCTGTGCCAAAACCCCACGCACCTTCCCCAACCCTCACCGAAGCCTCACACACCTCCCCAACCCATGCAGCACCTCCCCCACCTGGACACCCTTCCCCAGCCCCTCTACACTCATGCCACACTGGCCACTCATGCACCCTCCCCAACCCAACCTTCAGGATTTGAGCTCTGTTACTGCCCACTGCTAGGAGGTTTGCCCTCCCCTCTCAGCAGTGGGCAGGCATGAAGCTCAAATCCTGAAGATTTGAGCTCTGCTCCTCCACCGTCAGGAAGGATTTCCCCTCCATCCACAGTGGGGAGGGCAAATCTTTTGGCGGGATTTAGGAAATCCTTCAGCAGATAACTCTTTTGCTCCATCTGCTTAGCAACCCAGGAGATTGCTTAATGACAGCAACCAGGAGTACCCAGATTGCAGTCATTGAGCGAAGCAATCACGTGGGCGTCTCACTTAACCACAGTTTCACTCAACGATGAAGATTCCAGTCCCAATTGTGGTAGTTAGGCGAGGACTACCTGTAAAGAATTGTCTGGTCTCTGCCTCAATAAATTCTTAATCTGAAAATCTTACAGCTGATGATATGGTATGCATTAAGTATCCCAGAGGCAAAATGGAAACTTCATAAATATTTTAACTTTTGAGTTTGTAGAAAGCCTTGTTTTTTTTAAAAAAATACAGTTATTTATAGGTCATTTCTCAGTATATTGTCCATTCAGAGTGTCTTGCAGACAGTAAAAATATTAAGTACATTTATATAAACATCACTCAGAAACCTTCCAGTCAAACTAGATAAATAGCATTTCTAAAATTTAAAATACTAAAATATTAAGGTGTTTCTTTTTGAACTAGAAAAGATTAATTCAGGGGGAAAGAAACCCGAAATAAGGTTGTTTTTAAAATTCATGTAAACATTTGTGGAACTGAAATTCTTACCTCTTCAGACCAGAAATGTTATAACTTGCACAGCTACTACTAAAAAAGCCCTGTCTCGCACTTACTGATCAAACCAATCTTATAGGTTGGCTTGTGATCAGAGTCTCTGAGGCAGATCTTAATGCCTACAAAGAGGTCCTGTAAGTGTAGGTGTACCGTAAGCAGTCCTTCAAGCTGAAGCTTAATAAATGGGAGCTATTAAGTACATGCTCTGGGAACTGGATATTCAGTCTTCTTGGGATGATCATGCATCCCTGCCAAGTACTATAGAAATTGTTACAAAAATTATTTTCTAATAAGGAGAAAATTTGAATTGCTGTATGCACCAACACAAACATTTCTCCCATTTCCTCTATCTGCAAAAATTAGTTAGTCCTCTAGTTTAAATCTTTTAAGTTTTTCAGGGATAGTCGGAGGGAAGGATTTGAATGTCTTTCAGCTAGCTTCAGATCAAGAACATCCAGCATTATGTTAAACCATTATATTGTGATGGGAATGAAGTGAACCTTACATTCGCACACTGCCCCTCTCCTCTCTTTCACAATCAGGTTGATAAGGAAAAGATTGGAAGCTTTCCACTTGTATTAACTTAGCTTGTCTTTTTCCTAAATCAAACTTTAAAAAAAACCTATGATTTGCTTTAATCAGGGCAGTTTCAGTCATGCATTACAAAGATGATTTGGTTCAACAAACTGGACATTCTGCAAGACTCTAACTAAAACCCAAAGGAAAATATTCCAATATCTTTGTGGTTATTATAGAGGGGAAGAGGGAGCATGTATCCAAATGGCTCGTTGTTTGTATTTGTTTAAAGTATTTACAGATTGCTTTTCTTCTCCCTACTCCCTTCCAGATCTCTCTAAAAATATGTACAGGTAGTCCTCAGATTACAATGGCAATGGGGACTCGGAACTCTGTCGCTAAGCAGCAGGGTCATAAAGCACAACGCCATGTTACTGTCGCTTAGCAACAGCAGTTACGGCAGTTCTGGTTGCCATCATTAAATGAGGACCCTGAGGGTCATTAAGCAAGGACCTCACATGATTGTGACTTCCAACTTCCTGCTGGCTTTCCCACTGACTTTGCTAGTGGGAAGCTGACAGGGAATGTCAGAAATTGTGATCATGTGACTGTGGCTCGCTGCAAAGTAATAATCACAAGCCGCACCCAGATTGCGATCACATGACCATAGGGATGCTGCGACAGCTGGAACTCTGAGGGACCATCATAAGTCCCCCTTGTTCAGTGCTGTTGTAACTTTGAAGGGTTGCTGAGCAAATAGTTGTAACCTGAGGACTAGTAGTGAAGCCAGGATGGGGGCAGCACATCCATCCTTGTGCTTCTTAATCTCTTGGCAGCTTTCAGTAACATTGATCATCATATCCTTCTCAATTAGCTCCTGAGGCTGGGAATTGGAGGCACCAATTCTTCAGTGGTTCTCTTCCTTCCTTAGGGTCTACCCAGTTATATCTTTTGATCCCAAGATGGCAGAGAGAAGTTGTCAAAGTTCTGTCCTAGTGCCTAGAGGCTGTGCAGGCCTGGATGAGGAGAAACCATCTTCAGCTCAATCCTATCAAGACTGAATGGCTGTGGTTATTAGGGCCACCTAGATCCAGGGAGATTCTATCTTTGACGATGGGTGGGGTTGTACTTCTCTACTCAAGCATGGTATGCAGCCTGAGGATCTTTTTGGAGTCACAGCTCCTGCTCAATGAGCAGGTGAAAGCTATGGCCAAGAAGGCCTTTGCATAGCACTATCTGGTATGCCAGTTGTGCCTTTTCTTGCATAAGTCACTCATGCTTTAGTCACCTCACGGCTCAGCTACTGCTACACACTCTACATGAGGCTGCCCTTGAAGACGTCTCAGAAGCTTCAACAGGTTCAAAATGCACTGGCATGGTGATAGGCATGCCTTGGTATGCCCATATGACATCTCTGCTCCACAAGCTGCACTGGTTATCAGTCTGTTTCTGGGTATGATTCAAGGTGCTAGTTATGAACTATAAAGCCCTACATGGTTTGTTTTTGAATCGCATTATATTTTATTCTTTTGTTGTAGTGTCTATGTTGTTTTATGTTTTAACTGTTCTTATTGGTTTTTGGATTTTGTAAGCTATTCAGTCTGCTAGAATGGGTGGCTATAACAAAATTATTATTATTATTATTATTATTATTATTATTATTATTATTATTATTATTATTCTGGGGTGTTGTATGGCAGGTGCTTGTCTGTTTGAATTCTAAAGTCCCAGAGCACTGAAGCTTCTTCATTTTCTGTTACTTCGTCTGTTTTGTGGTCCCACCAGTTCTGGCTTGCCGGCAAATGGTATTTCTTGCAGATATTCCAATGCACCATTGTTGCTACTTTGTCATGCAATTATTTGTAGTCAGTCTGTGCGATCTTCTTGCACCAGCTGATAAGAAAGACAAAAAGGTTTGGATAGCGGACATTGCAATACCTGGAGACAGCAGAATAGAAAAGAAAGAACTGGAGAAAATCACCAAAATATAATGACCTGCAAATAGGAGTAGAACGACTATGGCAAAATAAAGTAAAGATAATACCAATACAGTGGTACCTCTACTTACGAACTTAATCCGTTCCGTGACTCTGATCGCAAGTCGAGTTGGTCGCAAGTAGAAGTAAATTTTCCCATAAGGTTCAATGTAATTACCGTTAATCCGTTCCAGCGTCCGTGGACCACGCGTCAGGGGTGGAAAAACGGCCACTGACCACGCAGCAGGGTGGAAAAAATGACTGCGGACCACATGTCAGGGGCGGAAAAACAGCCGCGGACCACGTGGAACAGGCGTAAAAATGGTCGCGGACCACATGGAACGGGCGGAAAATGGCCGTAGACCACGTGGAACGGGCGTAAAAATGGCCGCGGACCACATGGAATGGGCGGAAAATGGCTCGTAAGTTGAGGCGAATTCGTAAGTAGAGGTAAATTTTTGGGGCCGGAGCTGATTGTATCTCGAAAATTTCGTAAGTAGGGGCGTTCGTAAGTAGAGGTACCACTGTAGTTATAGGTGCCTTAAGTGCAATCCCAAAACATCTGGAGCACCACTTGAACTTCATTGGCATTGACAAGATCACAGTCGATTGGAAAAGGCAGCTTTACTTGGAACAGCTTACATCCTGCAACAATACCATTAACACCATCAAACAACATCTGCCTATACCAGGTCCTTGGGAAGGACTCGAAAGAGGATAAAAATGCCAAATCCAGGTTAAACATCTGGCTGACTGTGTGATCAACCATAATGATAATAGCAACTACAACTACTGTTATTACTATTACAACTACTGTAAGCTGCCCAGAGTCACTTAGAGTTGGGCAGCACCTAAATTGAATAAATTAAATTAAATTAAATTAAATTAAAATATCCAGTACATAAACTACTTACTTGAGATTGTTTATTGTCATAGTTGAATTGGTCTATCATACAATAGTATATCTGTGAAGTTGCCAATATCTCACTGAGAATCCTGTTAAATCACTACACATATAGGGCATGAACTGACTTACCTCAAATAAATTGTTCCTCATCCTTTATGTTATCAAGTTTCTGCCATTTTCCTCTCTTCAGAAAAATGTCTAGGAATTTAAAGTTCTTATAGACTCATTGTGCCCGCCTTCTATACATGTAAGCACATTGGCTATCCCATTTTGAAACAGATTCTGGGGAAGATAGATAGAAGTTTAAAAATTAATTGCCTACCTGTAACTAGATTTTAATATACATAAGTCTGTGTATTTTGTAGCTTTAAATTCAAGTGTCCATGAGCTTACTTTTTTTCTTAGTGTTCTCTGCTAAAATAGTGTATGCCATGTGTGAGCTCAGTATAACTGTTCATTTGCATCAATGATACTGAAGCACACAGAGCTGTTTGTTTTGGCAAATAGTCTTTTTATACAGCAAGTGCACAGAGCACTTTCAGTCTTGCAGATGTAGGGAACGGAGTAGTCAGTCTGGGACACAGTCCGAGCAGTACCTAGCACTGGGCAAGGCGTTGCTCACCGGCCATGCAGCAATGTTTATGTGGTGCTGCTGTACCTGTGTATGCTGTGAAAAGCATTTCTGTGAGCCTGTCAAGGTGAGATCATCCAGAAAACATTGTTGAAACTGATTAGGCTATTCTATTTAAAACTCAGGTAGCATATGACGTCATTGATAAACAATATTTTAGGAAATTATTCCCTCCCCGCTCTATGTTGCCTTGGCTGTTTGTTATCCTGTAATTGTTTTAACATTGGCAGTTAAGAAGGTTCAGAGTATAGAACATCTTGTTTGAATTTGCATCTCAGTTTTGAATGACATTTTCCTTTGTAAGATAAGTGTGTGAAAGAGATGCTTTGGACACAAAAATCTTTTTGCTTGCTTTGCTTTTTTAAAGCTGTACAATGTGCATTTTATACAGAGTATAAACATACTGCAGAATCATCCTTAATACTGTACAAAGGAACAGGTACAGGCATATGCCATTATGGTATACCTCGTTTCCTTTTGTAATATACCTTATCTACTGCCACTCCAGCATGAACAGAAATGTAAGTGCTAACAAGTTTTCTGTCCATCTCTATATTGGAAAATAAAAATACAATTTGTTTTGTAGAGTAAGTTCTACATGAACATCCTTATTTTATCATACATTCGTTACTCAGGGTGCAGGTGAAAATAGATTAAAATGTTTACTTTACACTTGTACTGTTTTATTTCCCATCCTGGAATATAAAATATGCATGCTTAAGCAATTATGCTAAGTCCATGCTATTATCATAAAAATCTGGCCCTATTTGTAGACAAATACATTGTTTTCTGAGTGAATGATTTCCTAAGATATGTCACTGTTGTTATTAATGTACTGTATGCAGCAACCCTCTTCTACCATAAATCAAAGCAGTTGCTTAGAATAAATAATGCACGGTAAAAATCACTGCAAAAGATTCTGGTGGAAAGTTTCAAGTGATATTAATCCTAGGTAATGGGGTCTTCTGCTTGGAAAGGGGAGATACCAGAGCAATTCTTGAAATATGATAAACTTTAGATGAAAGTTTTGAAAAATACCCAGCTTCTCAATCAAAATTTTCAAAATGATTTCCAATATAATTAAGATGAACATATATTTTATGGGCAAAAGTACAGTATCTCCCCCACTCCCTATTAGCTGCACCTCTCTAAATATTCCAAGAATGTTCAAAACATCTTTAGAATAGTTTTTAAAAAGCTGCAAATACCCAAGATAAAGGAAGATATTATTATGCCCATTAAAAGTTTGCATAAACAGTAATGTTTCCAAAACAGTGTCTGAAAGCTGTTAAAAGACTTGTGGACAAATAGATGGGAGGCAGTTGTACGAGTGAAGTGCTATGTCCAAATGACCCTCTTTTTCCACAAAGTTGGTATAGTCCAAATAGGATCTCTAACTATATTCTAAACTCAAAGATAAGGAGTTGGCATTTCTTCTCATTTCCTTCCTATTACAAGTGCTATTGAACATTTTGCAGAAAATGGAGTTTCCAGATAGGCATTGATGTATACTTTTTTTTAATGTAGTCTTTCTTCAAAGCCCACTGTAACTTTCTGAGCAGACTTATTTTTTAAATGAAATATTTTTCTGTATTAGTAAATACTGTATAAAATTAAAAAGCTGAACGGTTGATGAGGAGTATGTATCATACAGTGAAAACTCTGTAGAAGCAGCACACTGATTTATGCGGTACTTGCATTTAGTAATTCTAAATGTGGAACTAATGTTATGTAATTCTAAATCTAACCATAAATCTGACAATCCAGCTAGCCGCTCTAATTTGCTTGCTCATCTAATGCTATGATGATATTTCCTGATAGTACACCAAAATACAGGCCTCCATATTCTTTGTATAACTCAACCACCCAGAATCAGTTGACAACCGGGGTAGAATATAGGCCTAGTAAAATAATATATACATACATACGTAGGTACATACATTTTTTTTCCTTGATAAATTTTATGTTGCAATTTTTCCACATAATTGTACCATGCTATTTTTCTCCCCAAATCATAAAGCTGTCTGTGTTTCATGAGCCAGCTAGTTGATCCCAATAAAGTTTATATCTGTGCATTTAAACAATGCAAATTTGGATCCAATTTATATGAGACAATATGGGAAAAAGTATTTAACATATGAGTTTCTTTGCTATAAGCAGTACCTACTGCTACTGATTCACTTATTAGCACTATTCGGATGTGCAACAGACAAATAGAGTTTACTAATGGTGCAATGAAGGATTATAATGGTATGTGGGTATGACCTTGGGAGACAGGAGGAATAGCCACAGACTAGACAACAGATAAGGGGCAGTTTAGTCTGCAGAAGCAATGGGGATGTGGCAGATGTCTCAGAAGGGACCCTCCCTACTTTCTTGGATTGTAAAGGCAACGGGGGAGAGAGGTACTTTCAGACTTGCAAAATTCTGTTAATGTAACCTTACAATAAAGTCAGAGCTAGTAATTCTGGGTGTGCTTCTTGTTTGGACTACCTTGCAAGGCTGACAAGGGCTGCATTTTACCATAAGCATAAAGTTAGTAATCACTTTCTTGCCAGAAGAGAGAAGTAAACTACTGGGATAATAAGTACAAATGATATTAATGTAAAGATACTTTGTACAAAGTTCAGATAATCAGAAGGCAGTTAATTACTTTATAACTGATATATAAATTGGTGAAGGTATGAACAATCCACACAGAATAGAAGAATAGTTTTCCCAGTGCATCCCCTGAATTGAATCACTTCTATGGTTCGTACATGCATGCTATATGACTGTTTATATTTTTAAAAAAGCATAGAGAATGGAGGTGAACTGCTGTAACTTATATCTACAGTAAATTAGTTCCTGGTTCCTTCTAATGGATTTGTTAATGAACCTTCCCTTGGAATTCTGTAGTTTTTACAGAATATAATTCTCTAGGTTTTTAGATAGACAGACAGACATATACAGACATATATGTATATAATTGTATATTATCAGATACTGATGTTGATTAAAAACATGATTTACACTCTGCTGATTTTATCTCTAATGATGCACTGCTTTAATTCCTTCGTTCTTTGTATAAGGAAATATTTTACTATATAAGATCAACATTTAAAAGAAATAGTCTTGCTATTTATGTAAATCATATATAAGCCTGTGTGTGTGTGTATACACACAGACACACATACATGCACACGCTTTTCTAAAAGCTGTCAAGTTGAGGAAGGTTCTTTTCAGGTTCAGAGCTTGCTTCTACATGGTGATTAGATTCAAACTTTATTTCTTCCACATGCCCACAGCTTCCAGGTGGGAGATTTACCGCTGAATATATGGGGGATTATTTTGAGAAAAGAGATTAAGCATACCTTTTTGGGGGTGCTTTTAAAAATACTTTTTATTAAATTATTGATTAATTTGACAATACCCAAATGCACAAGGACACACAAACATGTATAGAAAAGAAAAGGATCACAGAGCCAAACATTCCCTTAAGCTTGAGATTGTTTATGTTGCAGTGGTAGAGTCCCTTTTGTTATGTTTTAAAAAAAACAAATGTGTGGTCGCTCAGAGTTGCTCCATTGCCAACAAAAGATTTTTTAACAGGGGAGATGCTCATATTACAATCATATAAGCAGGCTTAAGCTTTGGAACAAACTTTACCTTTTTCTACCCATGTTTTCCCAAAAAGAATCACCACTGAACATAGAGTTAAATCATATTTAGATGAGAGCATTTAAAATGGGTTCTCATTTGATAGGCTAGTTCAGATCTCTGATCAGGGCAATGGATTTTGGGATTCCATGATTGGATCATGGAAGCCCAGATACCAACATTCTATGGATCTTGGCTTCTTCAGTTTCAAGAAAAAAAAATAAAAATAAATTTAATAGCAGTAATTATTTGAGGGGTCATGTAGGCTATGTCTAGTGAAAATTAAATTAAGTTAATCTAGTTGAAATTAAGTCACAGAAAGGAACAGCTCAACAAGGTTAAAGTAGTCAGAAAACTCAATATGCAACTCTTTGCATCTCCCATTGTTTGTTAACTTATATAAATACATGCCCAGTTATTTCAACATAGACTTCTCTTTTCAAATAATTTCTAAGAGGATTTTCATGTAACACTTCACATCATATTTACATAAGTGGGTATTTAGATAAACTAAACTGAAGCGGTTTTCCTATACACTCCAACAAAATAAAAAAGTGGAGAAAAAAATCTAAATGAAAACTATACTTTCTACACCATTATCACAAGAAAACAACTCCATAAAACATGATATTGGTGGTGCAAACTCCCAACTATATGAAACAATTGTGCTATTTTATGTGACAAAAAAGACTGTATTTTTTCTGCAGCCAGATCTCCCCCCACTTCCCAGAGCAGCTGATTTGTAAAAGAGCTAGTCTGGGTCATAAGTAATTTCTAATGTAATCACTTGTGACCCACCAATAAAAAGATAATTCCCTCCATTGTGCTCAATTCCTGGTGACGATACCCACGCAGTATATAGAAGTGGTTTGCCACCACTCTTGTCCAGGGTATTTTTTTTCAGCTTTCCAGTCCGGCCAACAGCCAGTCACTCTGTCTCAGCCCAAGCCCCCTCACAGGGTTGTTGTTGTGGGGAAAATAGGAGGCAGGAGTATTAAGTATGTTTGCTGCCTTGAGTTGACCAAAATATATTTTAAAAGGCAGGTTGGTGATGATGATGATGGTGATGGTGATGATGATGATGATGATGATGATGATGATGATGATGATTCCCATCTAGTCACTCACCCAAGTGCTCCTAATTCTGCTGAGATCAGCTGGAATTGGCTAGAGGCAGCATTGCCACTTGCTGAAATATTGATATTTACATTACTTTTGATAAAGTAACGGCTTGAATGGAAGGGCCTCCCTGAGTGGTATTTAAAGAAAAGTATTTGGCAATTTTGGAAGAGAATGGAAGCTTTTACTATAAGGAACTATGCAGTAAATGTCTATGATATTCTTGCCATCCAATAGCAGAAGGGATTTTGCCAAACAGGAAGGAGTATAGAGTTTACCATAAATTGGTAGCAAAACTGAATCTTCAGTAAAAAAAAAAAAAAGGCTTAACCCTTAAAAAAAACTACTCTCTTCATGATTTTATAATATAATAACAACAACAACAACAACCAGCATTTGTATAAACAATACCTTTTGTAAGGTAAGACAGTATTATCCTTATATTTCAGAAGAGAGCTTGCTCTTGAAAATGTTACTTAAAACCATCTGATGAATTTGTGGCTGAGATAAGATTCAGAGCATACTGTGAACTAGAGTGTAGGTTTCATGATGAAATAATTTCCTGATAAAGCTTTGTAAGACGAGGAATATGTTCTGGCATTTCTCCAGCCATGCAGCTAGCTGCTTCAGAGCAGATCTCGACATAGAAAAGATTGTGCTAACTAATCTTTGTATAGAAATTTCTGATGAAACATAATGGAATTTTTTTATTTATTATTTATTTATTTGTTTAATTTGTCCCCCGCCCATCTCCCCCCAATGGGGGACTCTGGGCAGCTCACAACACATTAAAAAAATAAATATACAATTAAAACCTATAACAATACATATTCACAAAAATAAAAGGGAAAAAATCCAGGAGGCCAGTGGTTCAAGGCAGCAACGCCAGGCCACTAAGGGACTAGCCAACCCATAATACCTGTATGATAATTTGTTACAGACAGTCCTCTACTTATGAACTGGTTACGTTCCAAGAGGCTGTTTGTAAGTCCATTTTGTTTATAAGTCCAACCACAGTGCACCGCATATTTATGCCTGGAAACTTACAGTACGCCACATATGTATCCCCAGAAGTTTACAGCGCACCGCGTACCTACGCCCAGAAGTTTACAGCATGCCACATACTTATGCCCAGAAGTTTATGGCATGCTGCATACATACACCTGGAGGTTTACAGTGCACCACACACATACACCAGGAAGCTTACGGCTGCACGCCATAAACCTCCAGGTGTATGTATGCAGCGTGCTATAAACATCCGGGATCTTCCTTCTGGGAACTTCGTTGTTGGAGTTCTTGGAGGTTTGTTCGTATTGGCGAAAGTTTGTAAGTAGAGGACTGTCCGTATAGAAAATTTATAGAATGTTATAATGAAGTACTGAGTGTATGTCAGCAGATGGCATATACCTCCTAATTGATGGAATATGAGCAACAGTATGTTAGCCTTTAAGGTAGTCTCTAGATTAGAGATCCTAGCTTGCATAGAATTGCATGAACATGCTTTGGATAAACTAGGTATTGGTTGTGTTTGTGGCCTGCTGGGCAAAAACTGGCCGGAATTATTCTTTCCATTAACAGAGAATTTTTCATGTGCCGTGGATACAACTAATACTAGTAACCTAGTCTACAACTTCTCTATCTTACTAAAAGCATTATATGAAAGCTTTGCTAAAAGTCATGATGGGCAGCAAAGATCAATATTTATGGGCCCATCTGTTGATGGCCATGGCGTATAGGACATCTTGGAATTTTAAAGGAATGAATGGTAAAGAGAATGAATTTACAAATGAAATGGAAGAAGGAAAATGATGTGTTTGTGAAATTAATAGTCTTAATGTAGGGTGATTGAAAGGTTTTTGACAGACTACTGCAGAGGAGGAATGTAGCCTGCTCCAGCAGAGGTGGATTGGAAGGAGGAAATGGAAAATTGTTTAGTATGCAGTCATTCATTAGGCATATTTAAAGTATAAATATGTTTAATGGAAGTTTTCAGTTGTTTGCCTTACTGTGTTTCTTTATTGTTTCTCATGCTAGCAGTTTTCTTGCTGCTCCTTGCTTAGGGATTCATATCTATTTGCAGTACTGTATCTGTCACTCTATTACACTACAACAGCTCTGCAGTGTTGTTTCAGTGGTGTGTCTTTTTTATTGGAACAATATATTGACATAGTTATTCACTAAATAAGGTTGTCTGAAAGAATGTAAGAATACCACAAGGGGAGTTGCTATGCTAGTATGAAGGCATGAGTTTTAAATCTACTTAAGCTTTCCTGTTTGTTGATATGTTAAGTTGTAATGCAAGTTTTGTGGCAGAATCTGTTTAGGATTTAAGTACCACATAATATATGCACTGCATAAGTACATAAGGTATTCAGATATATTTTTCAATAATTGATACAATTATGCAAGTCACATATGATCTTTTTCCTGGTAACTATTATGCGAACATTATTTACTTCAAACTTCAGTTTCTATAAGCACTATAATAATGAGGGAAGAATACAGGTAGTTCTTGAGTTACGACAGCAGTTGGGACCAGAATTTCCATTGTTAAGGGATGCAGTTGGACAGTGCGATGTCAAGTGACCTCATCACTTAATGACGACAATCCCTGCAGTCTCTGTTGCCATCACTAAGCAAGGATTGTGGGTCGTTAAGCACCTCCTTGCAACTTCCTGCCAGCTTCCAACAGCCAAAGTCAGTGAGGAAGCTGCTGGGAAGTTGCAAGCCCCAGGTGGCTCACAAGCAGGCCAGCAGGCAGATAAGTGGCTGCTGCCAGGTGGGAGAGGGAGCGAGGAGGTCCACAAGCAGCAGAGGAGGTGTGCACAAGTGCAGTGGGGCTTGGGGTGGCTGCTGCCAGGTGGGGGGAGGGTTTGCGAGTGGCTGGGAAGGTGTTGTGCAAATGTGGCAGGGTTTGGGCTGGCTGCTGCTAGGTAGGGGAGGATGCGTGAGGCTGGAGAGGGTGTGCAAGTGGCCAGGGAGGCACAGTGTGAGTGCAGCAAGGCTCGGTGAGGGTGCACAAGGGTGTGTGGGTGGCCAGCAAGGTGCAGCACAAGCGCAGAGGGGCTGGGGGAGGGTATGTGGGTGGGAGAGACTTACCCGAGCAACTTGCAACTTTCCCTGCTGGCTTCCCGATTGACTTTGCTTGTGAGAAGCCAGCAGGGAGGGTCGCAAATCATGATCACATGACCATGACATGCTGCAACTGTCTAAGAACAAACTGGTTGCCAAGCATCCAGATCAGGATCACGTGACCGTGGAGGTGATAGGACAGCCAGAAGTTCAAGGACCAGTTGTACCCACCACTCGTTCAGCATTGTCATAACTTCAAACAGTTGCTGAATGAGTGGTCGTTAACCAAGGACTACCTATACAAGGGTGTTCAACAATATTTTGAATAGGTTAGTGAATCTCATTGATTTCTGTAGAAATTAAAATTGGGGTTTGCTATTATCAGTATGCTGATGATAGCCAGTTATACATCTGGGCTAACTGAGTGATGGAATCAAGGTTTTCTCCCAGTGTCTGGAGGGCTGGATAGGGAAGAACAGGATTTGACTTCAAGCCAAGCAAGACCAAGTAGTTGTGGGTTTTGGCATCTCCTGGTTATGAGGATTCACCATCTTTGGTTCTGGATGGTGTTGCGCTCTCCCAAACAGAATTGATACACAACTTCGTCCTCTTGCACTCTCAGCCTCTGATGGAAGAGCAGGTGGCAGCCATGGCCAGGAGAGCCTTTGCACAAAGTCATCTTGTATGCCAGTCTTGTATGCACTCATTCCTGGAGTCAGAAGTCCTTGGTCACCTGCCATTTGCACTATTGCAGCACACTGTACATGTGGCTGCCCTTGAGGACCATCCAGAAGCTGCAATTCATCCAGAATGCAATGTTGCAGGTAGTTGTAAGTGCAGTATGATATATCTATGTTACGCTGCTACTTTCCAAACTGTACCGGCTCCCTATACTGTGGTAGTATAGGGATTGGATGAGCCACTGCATTGGATGAGCCAGTCCTGCAGTGATTTTAGAACTGGAAAATAGTTTCATTTCAGTTATGCTTCAGTGTGGCATGTTTTGTTATTTGTTCTTTTGTTTATGTTTGGAACCCTATGTAAGCAGCCCAGAGTAGCTATTAGCAAGTTGGGTGGCCAAATAAATAAATAAAAAGCCCAAAATAATCTATGCTTGTGATTTAGAATGCATTGTTTCTGTTATCCTGTTTTTACCACTAGTAGCTTAATTTGGTACAGTGGTTAAAGGCACTGGATTAGAAGCAAAGGGCCATGAGTTCTAATCCTCCCTTAGGAACAATGGCCAGCTGGGTGACTTTGAGCCAGTCCCTCTCTCTTAGCTCTAGGAAGAAGATACTGACAAGCCACTTCCCAAAAAATGTCGCCAAGAAAACTTCATGGACTTGTTTCTACAGTCACCAAGAGTCAGGATTGACTCCAAGGGCCATAACAAAAGCAACAGTTTTCTAGAGTGTAGGGTGCAGAACACATTTTCTAGACTGTTTCATTTTCATTGAGTTTATTTTCCCCAAAACAGCAGTCACGTATCTCTTCCTCTTCCCCCCCTCCTCCAATAAGTCATCTTCTGAAAAACACATGAACTGATCCCACTGTATTACATATTATTCTATCTATGTGATGTGGTGTGTTTTGTAAAAAGAAATATTACATAGGAGAAACCATATCATCTAATTATGGCCTTACAGTAGCAAAAGCATTAATTCAGGAATAATTTCTTGATGGACTAGTCTTAAGAATGTAAAAAATATGTTTAGGTTTTTAAAATCACTTCATCTGGAGGGGAGTATAAGTGCTAACTTTCAGTTTGAGTAAAGCCATCTCCAAAGTAAGCCAGGTATTTTTATTTTGGTTTTGGTTTTTGATCCTCCTTCCCTTTTTTCTGAAAACAAGCATACCTTTTGTTCACATCTATTGCAGTTAGTATCCATAAATATCTTTGTGTGTTTCTGAATTATTTACAAAAATATTTTATTTAGATTTATACTCTTCCCTTAAAATACATTAACGGAGTGACTCAGAATAAAATATTTAAAACACCATGGAATAGCTAATACATTATAGTAAGCTAAAAACAGCAATTCTGTAAAAGCAGGATCAAAATAAAAAGCATACACAAGTTTAAAAGCCTGGGATTTTTTTTTAATTTATTAGACTTGCATTGCAAAGATGCCAGAGTGGACATTCCAAATGCAGGGCATCTGTAGTCAAAGCTTCTCTCTCTCCATAATTTGAACAATCCTTGTATTTTTGTAGGAAAACTACACTATGATCTGCTTGTCAAAATGTGTCTTTGCCACTGATGAATAATGAATGTCATCTACCACATGTGTTTCATTAATATGCAGTAAAGGGGTGTCTTTGGTTTTTAAACAATATTGATGATAAATTTTCTTTTTATATTGTTGTTGTTTAGTCGTTAAGTCATGTCCGACTCTTCATGACCCCATGAACCATATTGCACCAGGCCTTCCTGTCCTTCACTGCCTCCCTGAGTTTGCTCAGTTTCATGCTCATTGCTTCAGTGATGCTATCTAACCATTTCATCCTCTGCCGTCCTCTTCTCCTTTTGCCTTCAATCTTTCCCAGCATCAGGGTCTTCTTCACATCTTTTTATATTAGAATATTCTTAATTATTAGATTGGCTTTAAAAATGTATTTTATAACAGAAAAGTGAAGTGTCATTTCATTGAATTATAGTACTTCTTTAAAAGAACTGTTAAAATGTTGAGAGAATAATAAAAGCCTTACTATTTCATTGGATAATAACCATAATAATTGATTACATGTAGTCCTTGCTTAAGGACCCTAACTGGGACCGGCAACTCTGCTGCTAAGTGAAGCAGTCACTAAGTGGGAAATCACATGATGGTGACTCTGCTTTCCAATTGGAAAGAAACAAGACTACTCAGTTGCACACTTTCAGTTTTTGTTTGCCTCCTAACCACTCCCCCACCCTTTGGAATGCTTGAGTGCAATGCTCAAAAGCAATGCTATCGCACTGGCAGCCTAGGGCTGGGAGCCATGGGCACGTTATGCAGACAGCTTACTCTCTTGAAATCCCTTTCTCTCAAATTTCTTTGCTCTGGTTGGGGGGAGGGTCAGGCAAAGGAGAGATTGCCTACAGAAATTGCATACTTTTTTTCTCTCCCCCCCCCCCCCGGTAGAGCAGAGAGATTGGAGAGAAAGAGATTTCAAGAGAGTACCATAAGCTGTTTGCATAGCGCACCCGCGACTCCCAGCCCCAGGCTGCCAGAGCGATCAGATTGCTTTCGACTTATAGAAGAACAAACAGCTTATTTTCTTGCAATCCCTTTCTTTCCAATCTCTCTGCTCTGCAAGGGGGGAAAGAAAGAAAAAAACACAGGTCAGTCACAGGACAACACATACTGCCTGTAATGGTGATCACGTGACTGAGGGATGCTGCAAAGCTCGTAAATGGGCCATAAAGTTATTTTTTCAGCACCATGGTAACTTCAAACAATTGCTGAACAAATGGTTGGTAAGTGAGGACTGCCTGTGTAATAAATGTTTGTTTGATCAAATAATGAGTTGTAAAAATATAATCAGTGCAGAATAAGATGCAGTTGCCCAAAGAGGAATATACAACTATTCCCCATGTTATACAGAGGTTCTGTTTCAGGAATCTTTGTGTAAGCCAGTTTTTGTTTCCCCCTTGTACTTCAGATTGCATCCCTCACACAGGCATAAAACAGCAACTACCATTTTGCATATGTGCAAAAAGCTCCCCATCATTTTCACACTCATTGCATAAATTCAGGTTTATATAAGTCAGGGCTTACCTAACCCCTGCTTCCTGCCATACGTGTAACTGCAAAGACCATTTCATGCATGATTGGTACTCCTTAGCCCATCTTCAGTTCAGGAAGTTTTCAACCAGAGAGACTAGGACATTGTTCCTTCCATGGTGTAGAATTATGTTTACCAGTTGGATGCACTAGTAACAAATTGTGCTTTTGGGTGTGCATGCAATATATGTATATAATAGAGAAGGCACTACTACACAATCATAGACTGCAGTTCTGCATTACTTCCATTTAGTTCGCTTATTCCATTGACGTCAGTTTCTTTGGGAAGTAAATTCCACTGTAGAAAATATGTAGTAACATAATAGACTCCCTTTAAGACATTCCTAAGTAGTTGTTGCAATAGGTGCAATTTCACTAATACATATTAAATACGAATTTCATAAATCCGATTAGTTTGAACATGCATACCCATCATTCTCTTCCTTTTCAAGGTAAGCGCTTTTAAGAAGAATGCAGAAAAGGAGTAAGAAATATAAAGCCAAAAAAATTAAAGGCATGAGAGGAGAAAAAGGAATTGGAAACATAGCTAAAATTAGTTTACATCACCACCATTCACTGTACTTGTGCCTCTTTCTCTTGACCTATTCAATCTTCTTTCATATGTTTGTTTTGCAATCAGATCCTCATTCATTCTTTCTGACAAAACCACCTCTATGTTCTTCTCTTGTATTGATCATTCACTTTTGTATTCAATCCACATTCCTTCAGCAACTCTTCTTTCATGACCATATCTTATGTTACCACACTTATTTCTTAAGCATCCCATTTTCACTGTATCAGCTTACTTTATGTTTCTCCTGTCATACCCAACTCTCAGTTCTATACACCTGGTGGGGGAGGGAGGGCGAGAGCAGGGCAGGCAGGAAGAATGTTTTTAGGCCCAGTTGTTGCAACAGTAATTCATTCCTTGCAAAAGACCACATACTCCCCGGTACAATTCTATCAGCATTTGAATATTTTTAAATTTCTCCATCCGTGGTCCTATTTTTAATAAACATGTATCTGAATACAATCACATGTATTTGCTCTAGTGTTTCATTATTAATGTATAACTTGCAGTTGTACACTTCATTTTCCCTTTCAAATATGGCTGCCTTGATTTTTGATAGATTGATTTTCAAACCTAGTCCCCTCATTGTATCATATAATATGTCTAACATTTGCTGGAAATCATTCAGATTCTCAGCCAACAACACAACATCATATGTATACAAAAGTACACATACATTCATATCTGTAATTAACATGTCTCTAATGTTACAAGCGTGAAACTCGAAAAATTAGAATATCGTGCAAATGTTTATTTATGTCAGTATGGCAACTCAAAAGGTGAAACCAATATATGAGGTAGACGCATTACATGCAAAACGAGATATGTCAAGCCTTACTTTGGTATAATTGTGATGATTATGGCGTACAGCTTATGAAAACCCCAAATTCACAATCTCAGAAAATTAGAATATTACATGACATCAATAACACAAGGATTGGAAATAGAACAATATCAGACCTCTGCAAAGTATAAGCATGCATATGTACTCAGTACTTGGTTTGGGCCCCTTTTGCAGCAATGACTGCTGCAATGCGGCGTGGCATGGATGCTATCAGCCTGTGGCACTGCTGAGGTGTTATGGAAGACCAGGATGCTTCAATAGCGGCCTTCAGCTCGGCTGCATTGTTCGGTCTCATGTCCTTCATCTTTCTCTTGGCAATACCCCATAGATTCTCTATGGGGTTCAGGTCAGGCGAGTTTGCTGGCCAATCAAGCACAGTAATCCCATGGTCATTGAACCAGGTTTTGGTACTTTTGCCAGTGTGGGCAGGTGCCAAGTCCTGCTGGAAAATGAAGTCAGCATCCCCATAAAGCTCAACTCCGGAAGGAAGCATGAAGTGCTCCAAAATCTCCTGGTAGACGGCTGCATTGACCCTGGACTTAATGAAAGCACAGTGGACCAACACCAGCAGATGACATGGCTCCCCAAATCAACACAGACTGTGGAAACTTCACACTGGACTTCAAGCATCGTGCATCGTGTGCCTCTCCATTCTTCCTCCAGACCCTGGGTCCTTGGTTCCCAAATGAGATGCAAAAGTTGCTCTCATCAGAAAAGAGGACGTTGGAACACTGGGCAACAGACCAGTTCTTTTTTTCTGTAGCCCAGGTAAGACGCTTCTGACGTTGTTTGTTGTTCAGGAGCAGCTTGACAAGAGGAATACGACATTTGAAGCCCATGTCCAGGATCCGTCTGAGTGTGGTGGCTCTTGATGCACTAACTCCAGCCTCAGTCCACTCCTTGTGAAAGTCCCCAATACTTTTGAATGGCCTTTTCCTGACAATCCTCTCCAGGCTGCGGTCATCACTGCTGCTTGTGCACCTTTTTCTACCACACTTTTCCCTTCCACATAACCTTCTATTGATGTGCTTTGATACAGCACTTTGGGAACA
Organism: Python bivittatus; assembly: GCF_059951505.1. Lineage (NCBI taxonomy): Eukaryota > Metazoa > Chordata > Lepidosauria > Squamata > Pythonidae > Python > Python bivittatus. The sequence goes on from NW_028277035.1 coordinate 66,973,725, forward strand.
TCCAACTTCTTTTGCAATTACCTTTTGGGGCTTTCCCTCCTTATGGAGGGTGTCAGTGATGGTTTTCTGCACAACTGTCAGGTCAGCAGTCTTTCCCATGCTTGTGATTCCTACTGAACCAGCCTGAGAGACCACTTAAAGGCTCAGGAACCCTTTGCAGGTGTTATGGATTCATTAGCTGATTAGAGTGGGACATTTTGAGCCTAGAATATTGAACCTTTTCACACTATTCTCATTTTCTGAGATTGTGAATTTGGGGTTTTCATAAGCTGTACGCCATAATCATCACAATTATACCAAAGTAAGGCTTGACATATCTCGCTTTGCATGTAATGCATCTATCTCATATATTGGTTTCACCTTTAGAGTTGCCATACTGACATAAATGAACATTTGCACGATATTCTAATTTTTTGAGTTTCACCTGTATATTGCTCAGCTCAGCTGACTACTGGCATTTTACATAAAATATAAGAATATAATAGTTATAACAACAGCAAGCACCCACTCTTACTGCATTCTAATGTATATTCATTCTACTTTCTTATTTCCTTTCCATCCATTTTCCCCAAGATCTACCCTTGTCACTCCAAGAAACTCAATCATTTCTTTAGATAAAGCCCCATCAATGGATTCATATCCTTAAAAATGTTAAAATGGTATCAATAGATCTGAAATTAAAGTTGATTCATCAAAAATTGTATTTAGGGTATATAGAACTCCCCAAATAACGTATTTGAAAGGATGGACATAAGGTTTTCTTTGCTGGAAGCGTAAAAAATTTGAGGCTTCACTGACCCATATGATATGGTCATGTGATCATTTGGTATCTTTTGGAGATATTGTGTTAATGTATATAAGAAGATTTGTGGAAAATCTCTAAATGTTAAAGATGTTGATGTAATGTTGAATTATGTACCAAAGCTTTGAAATTTGATTGTTTATCAGGAATTATGATTGTATCAAGCATGGGGAGTAGTTAAAAGGATCATACTGAGAAATTGGAAATGTGATATTATTCCAGATGTCAAGGAATGGTTGTTGGAAATGTGTAATATATCTGTTTTGGAAAATACAGTATTTTTAACTAACCAAAGGAGGCAGCAACATTGTTACTATGGCAGAGATTTTGTGATATTTTACAATAACATTTTGTGCTGTTCATATTATAGTAGTGTATTCATTAGTAAACCAGTGACTATTAATCAGTATAAATATCTTTGTTTCAGAAATATTTGTCACATGTACATTTATTTACATTTAATTAAATTCTTTTATTTGTATAATTTATATAATCCTTTTTTTCTTTTTAATTTGTATTTTTAGTTTGTTTGGGGTTATCTTTCTATTTTTTTAAGCTTAAATATTGTTTTGTTAATTGTGCATGCATAAAATACATAAAATTTATTTAATTAAATGTAAATAAATGTATATGTGACAAATATTTCTGAAACAAATAACCTAGATTTTTTAGGGTGTGTCCACATATTTTCCCATAGATCTCATCCCCTCTGAAATGATGTGTGCCCTCTGCAATATTTATACATCTATGGAAATTAATGTTTATTTAAAAATTGTTGCCCATCCTCAACATATTCAGGCTTCCTGACGTTAACATATGCAACGTCATTGTTAGAACTTAACTAAGTATCACCTGTACCAATTAATTATTCCCTTTTGGAATAATTGTACAGCATAGGGATACTGGCAGGTAGCACTTTTCCTAAAAGGAGTGTAGCACCTGTCTTCAGTTACACTTGCTGCAACCTCTAAAAACCTTGACCCTCTTCATATACAAGTGTAGCCTCTAGAGATAAGTGTTCTCTGAGATTGGTCTTGAAAATGATCTAGGAAATTAAGCTGACTCAGTGGCACATCTACTGATGGAGTTGCAATTTGCAAGTTGGGCAGCCATATAAATGGATGAAATAAATAAGGGAACAAACAAAACCAAATCAGAGTAGCTTGTGATGGTTTTAGCCATGTCAGGACTCTTCATCCCTGCTTTCTCCAGGGAGCTCTTTCAAACCTCCAGAGCCTTCAGTCTTATGGAATCAGAGACCTGGCAGCTTAAAACTGTATTTCACTTTTGCTCTGCTGCCTTTCCCAGCCCAGGTAGGTGATCCCCATGCTGGGAGATGGCAGTAGAAAGGGATGGCCAGCTGTTTACCCACCAGGTTTCTGGTCCCACAGATCACCTGTGGTGGGGTTGGAAATGGAGGGGCTTTGAAAGAGCCACCTCTCCCAGACCAGGCCAAGCCAGGTAGCAGGTGAAGGAGGAGAGCCAGCTTTTCCCCTCCAGGTTGCCAAGTTGGAAACTGGTGGTCTGGAAAGAGCAGTTCTTTCTCTTACTGCCAGCTGCCTCCTGTGCTGGTAAGCTGTTAGTTGTTCTCCTTTTGAACTTGATTAACATCTGACCAGTATTGGGGTGGACCTTGTGGTAAAAGGGGAGAGCGGCCTTTCTCCCCTCCATCAGTGCCTGTCAGCTGAGCTAATCTCCATTGCAAAGCTTTAGAAATCATTCATAAAACTTTCACATCAGGAGGCATCCTGCTGGTGTTTCCTAGAACAGGGGTGGACAAATTCCAGTCCTTCCATTACATAAATCTTTTGTAGATTTTATATTCTCTTCCTGGGATCTCTCTTTCTCTCTCTAACTATTCTTTTAAAATGGCATGGTTCTGTTTTCCCTCTAGCCATCATTTTCTATATGTGTGCATGCATTTTCTCTCTCTTTCCCTCCCTAAATCATTTTCATTTCAAAAGTTAGCTTAAAGTAGCCTTTATTACATTTCAGTTTCTGCCTTATCTCATGTGCAGCCTTTCCTTGTTGAAGGCACAGTGTAATGAAATTTTCCCTATTTACTTACTTACTTACTTACTTACTTACTTATTTATTTATTTTATTTGACTTGTCCCCGCCCATCTCCCCTCAATGGGGGACTCTGGGCGGCTTACAACAAACTAAAATCGGCAATACATAATTAAAAGATTATAAAACCAAAGTACAAAGAGAAAGATAAAAAGGCTACAAAATCCAAGAGGCCGATAGAGGCCACACCAGGCTGCTAAGGGGCCAGCCAATCCCATTTTGATATCCTCCCTCCCCACCCCAGGCCAGATGGCAGAGCCAGGTCTTCAAATCCCTCCGAAAGGCCTGGAGTGAGGGGGCCTGTCTCACCCCCGGGGGCAAGATGTTCCAAAGGGCGGGGGCTACAGCAGAGAAGGCCCGCCTTCTGGACCCCGCTAATCGAAGTTCTTTTACCGCGGGGATCCGGAGCATGCCCTCTCTGTGAGATCGGGTGGGACGGGTTGAAATCATGACTCAAACTTAATCCATAGCTACTAATGAAACATGTGACCAGTAGTTGTCACCTTGCAAGCATTCAGACTTGTAGGGTTACTCAGAGCTTAATTTGTTCAGTCTCTTAATCTCTGGCATATTCACACACAGGTACATACCTGTTTGCTTCAGCTGGTAAGTAGGAGGTTGTGATTCCTGTTCTCAAAACAAATTGCTGCTATAGTTCTTGAAACTTCTGAACAATTACAGATGAAAAGAAATGAGCATTTCTCCTCAATGGACTCTGCTTTTTGTTTTTAAAAAAGCTGTTCTGGATCATCCTTTTCACTGGGATCCCTGATAGGCCCTTTGCCCTTGAAAATATTTGGGTTTTATATGGATACTATGTGTTGGTGAGCTTTTAGAGCTTTCATTTTATTTAGGTAGGTTTCTTTCCTTCTTTTTTTTAAAGGAAGGAGGAGGGGAGCGTTTATCTTCATAAAGGGCTGGCTTCTAATGAAGTCATGTTGCTATTTTTCATACTCCAGTTAGGAAGCCTAATAAGTTCCCTGTTTGGGGAGGAGCTGCAGGGTAATTAAATGATTCACCAGTTTCTGTAGTGAGCTGCCTTCCTTGAAACTTAGTTTTATAACATTCAGGCAGCATAGGTGGGTGAGCTTTCAGCAGAGCAGTTGTAGGCATGTTGGTCCTTTGTTCAAGTCATGCACTGGGAACAACTCCTGCGCCTCAGGAAAGCCAAGGTAGGCTAGAGAAGTAAGAATGATTTCTTTGTTAGAAAATAGATGAATAAATTACATTTTAGTTACATATATGAATTCTTAAGACATTTACTGGTTAAGAACAGCTATATGATGAGATGATTAAAACCATTTTCATTTGGCTATTTCCAGTGCATTTAAAATGTGTATATGTACTTTTGCTTTGGAAAACATAGATAACATCTGTGGAAATGTTGCTCTTACTATAAACTGAAAGATTTTAGCTCTGAAAGCTAAGTAGAATTGCCTAGAAACTATACATACTATCCGAAACTGATCCCTTACACCTGAGGTAGGTATCTTGGTACCTTCCAGATGTTTGGAACCAATTCTTATCCCAACTAGTATAGTTGGCAACGGATTTTGGGGGTTGTAGTCTAAAACATTTGGAATATAATACATTGTCTGCCCCTGCCTTACACTGTTGCCTGAACCTCCCTTCAGTTTTTACCATTTCCACAGGAATCCTATCTGAAGTTGCTAAGGCCTGTTTCTAAATAGGTCTTGTCTTTTTATTGATTTGTGGATCCTAGTGATCTGTATGATCACAGTAGGGCACATAGTAGGGAATCATAATTGCATATTTATGAGGGATTTTGACATGCATGTCTTAGGTTTATTTTTCAGGTAACAAGATATACTTAATTATTTTGAAATTTAAGTTTGCTGTCCTCCCTATCTCACAAAATAAATACATATGCCAGAGTACTATGCAAGGTCTATCCATATTTCTTTATCATTTTCTTTATTGATGCTAACAGCCCATACTGAAATTTACTGACTTTTTCCTTCAACTTTTTAAGATACCCAGATTTGTTTGCATTTTTTATGACATTGCCATTACCAAATCAGACTTTCATGTTCATTTTTTTAATTCTCTTTCCAGATCGAACGATTAGATGTAAGTAGCCTAGCACAAACAACTAGCGCAGTGGCATCAAGCACAGACTGCAGTATCAATGCAGACTCTGTTGATGGAACACCAGATCCACAACGCACAAAAGTGGCCATCACTCATCTGCAGCAGAAAATACTGAAACTTACAGAGCAAATCAAAATAGAGCAAACAGCTCGGGATGACAATGTGGCAGAATACCTGAAATTAGCCAATAATGCTGACAAGCAGCAGAGTGCCCGGATTAAGCAGGTGTTTGAGAAGAAGAACCAGAAATCATCCCAGACAATCCTCCAGTTGCAAAAGAAGCTAGAGCACTATCATCGGAAGCTGCGAGAGATTGAACAGAATGGTATTCATCGACAGCCCAAAGATGTCTTGAGGGATATGCACCAAGGGCTAAAGGATGTAGGAGCAAAAGTCACTGGCTTCAGTGAAGGAGTAGTAGATAGTGTTAAAGGTGGACTTTCCAGCTTTTCCCAGGCAACTCATTCAGCAGCTGGAGCTGTTGCTTCTAAACCTCGAGAAATTGCCTCACTTATTAGAAACAAGTTTGGAAGTGCTGACAATATTACTAATCTGAAGGACGCTTTGGAAGAAAGTCAAGACGATGGAACTGGAGGAAAGACTTTAGGTGTTCATAACTTTCAGTCGAGCCCAAAATATGGCAGTGAGGAAGATTGCTCCAGTGCTACATCAGGCTCAGTGGGAGCCAATAGCACCACAGGAGTCCACTTGGGAGCACCAAGCTCCAAAACAAACACTCTGGAAATGCAAAGCTCAGGGTTTGATGCAATACTGCATGAGATTCAAGAGATCAGAGAGGTTCAAGTACGACTGGAGGAATCCTTTGAAGATCTCAAAGTTCACTATCAGCGAGATTATACCTTGATAATGCAGGCTCTACAGGAAGAAAGATACCGGTGAGCACTTAGCAGTCCAGTCTTTCACTCATACTACTAATCTTAAGGCATATTCAAAACTGTTTGGATACCAGCACTCATTTACTATTAATAAGCTTGGGGGCAGTATCATTACAAATAATTTGGTTTATACATATATATTCACTTCTGGCTTAAATATGTAGGTTTCCTCCCTTCCAAATCACCATTTCTGTCTTCTGCTTCCTGTCATAACATTTCAATTCTGTTAATGCCTATACTAAGTTTTAAAGTTTAGGTAGTGCTGGACTACAGTTTCAAAATAGTCCCATTGTCCTAATCTTGTTGGATGAAGAATGTTTAAGCACAGCCTTTTTGATTACTTATAAATTACAATGGGTGAATATGTTGCAGAAAAATTCCTTGTAAGACTCAATCTGTATAATTAGTATTAACACTGAGCTTGAAAACTGGTTGTCAGCCAGAACAGTATTTCTAATGCTGGCTTGTTATGTTCCCAACCAGTCCAAAGGTGTGTTTCTCTAAAAACACATCCTAGCTCCAGGGTAACCCTAACCCTAACCCTAATGTTGAAGTATAATTTGTTTTGCATTGGAAACAAAACCCTAATGCAAGATAAACATTTGTGTAGTTTTATGCAAGCTAAGGAATAGATCAGGCTTCATTACTGGGAAGAAATAGATCATAAATATCATTTATTTTCCTGTGATGTTTGGTATAAATCTAATCAGGATATTTTGTCAGTTCTTCCTCAGAGCCCCAGAACTAGTGCTGAAAAGTTGACAATCTTGATGCCATTTACAGACTTCAAAGCAAGGAATGTAAACAGTTAAACTCTTTGTTGTGGTTGTAACTTTAAAATTAGACCATAATCTGATTGTACATAATGATATTTTACTGTTATCCTTAAATAATCAAGAAAGAGATGTTTAACAATTCACTTAAATGAGCATATCTAAAATGGCAGTCTTGAACTGATAACTTTGGGTTTGGAGAAAATATAAGGATTGACAAACAAAATACTTATCTCATTATAACATATGCATATTTTATTAATAATTTATAATATCAATACACATTTTTATTATTTTAACCATCTCAAAATTGAGTTGCAACTCATTTTTTTAAAATTGAAATTGTTTTTAACACTTTTAAACTTTTCAGTAGTTTAGCGAAAGCATGTAATTTAATAAATGCCAAAAGTATTATACAGCCAGAAGGTACAATTGCATGCTGTCAAATAATTGAATGAGCATGTTTGAATTGACAAAACACCTTTAATTAGAACACTTCTTATTTGAAAAATATAGAATCAGAAAAGGGAGACAAATAACGAGAAGGTAGCAAGTGAGGTAGCAAGTGAGAGAAGATTAAATAGTTCTTGTTCTTCGAACATAGAGACATGACTATTTCATTTCACTCATTAGAAATATCAATCTTTGGGGATCTGAAACTTTTCCACAAATGCTATTTATTTATTTATTTGTATATATAAAACACATGAAGTTACCTTATTCTGAGGTATACCATTTAGCCATCTGTTTTAGTATTCTCTGAGCTGAGCAGAGATTCACAGATCTCTGTGGGATACAGGTTTTTCACAGCATCACTCATTAAGGTGTTTCTAACTAAACATTCTACAAACTGCATGGAAAGGATTGTGATTTTTTTTAAAAAAAAACTATTTTAACAATGGCCATTTCCTTTACCCATTTTTCCCAGCCCCTTCACAATTAGATCTTTTGCATACTCACCCATTCCCCCCAAAAACCTCTTTAAGTATAATTTCATAATGAAGGTAAGCATTCTATTAGATATATTTTAAAAACAATGCCCATACATAGATTAAACAAATACCCGTATTACAGAGTTTTAACTATATTGTAAAGTTTAGGACATTTCCTTTTTATACAGAATATTAAAGCATGCACAAACACACACTTTTTTAAAGGAGAGTTTATATTGGTTCTCTTCCCTGCAAAATATCATTGGGATGACATTAATTTGACAATTATGGGAGCTTCTTTAGTGCACAACATATGCATCCCAAAAGAAATAGTTATAATGAAAACGGAGAGTTTAATTTCCAGCTGCTTTCAGAAACACAACTTCTGTTGGCTAAGAAACATAATGCCAGTGTAAGGCCAACTTCTGATTATTACTATTTTTCCCATCACATGGAGGCTCTTTTTCTGAGCATTTATGTCACCACTCTAGGATCACAGGTAAACAGAGAACATTACGTTAAAAAGTTTCATATTAGTTGAGAAGCAGTTTGCTTAAGCCTGCAGATAAAACCACTGTTGGAAATCAAATTAACAGTCAGATTTTTTTCTCATTCTAATATACCAGCCAAAAAAGTCTACCAAAGGGTCAGATTCCTGTTGAGGAATTTTTCCTCTTTAATAAGAGCACTTGTTTGTTTTACATCAAGTGGGTTTATCATTCCCTATTTTTCTGTGGCTGCCTCGGTTCTTTCATTGTCTGTGTTCACTAGGGCTTGATATTGCTAGAGCTGTGTCCTGTTCTGACTCTTCTTTCTCTTTTCCTCTCCACACTTTTTTGAGGACAAATTATTTTTGCAAGTCATCCATCCTTGCTTTGTAATGTAACAAATAGTTAAAACTTGGGCAAAAGCTGTGCTGATTTTCTATTGGACATTTGACGTGGCCTCATAGTTGAGAGAGAGTAGCCACACCTTTCTCTTTGGAAATCCAGTTCTGCATTCATCCCTGTTCTTTTTACAATTGCAACCTTATCAGCAAGACCAAATTACAAAACAAGCTGTTGCTTATCCGCTTTTAGAGCTGTAGCAGATGTTTACTTGATAAAAAGGTGACTTTCTGTACTTTCATGAGAATTCCTGTTGAGTCTCCCTTGAAACTGTTCATGACTCAATAGCTTTTCTACACAAAGTGAATTTATGAGTTCACATAAATAAGATGTACTTAGTTTTGTTCTCAGTCTACATCATATACTGTCTGAATCAACTGAAGTTATTGTACATTTGTTTTACCTTTTTGGTAAACTGTAATTCCCTTGACTCTCATTTCAGTGGAGTTTAATCATAGTCCACCAAGAAAGGTTCACAATAAATTCTTCAGCATTCTGCTCACTGTTGCTATGTGGACATATAGACAAAGTTTTGTTTGGGTATAATCTCACTTCCTGTTACACAGATTAAATGTCTTTAGGTACATTGAGCTTTTAGAATAGTTAGATCTTCAAGATTGCAGCCTATGTTTACGGCATACTACTGTGCACAAGCATTCATTGCCACTCTTGTAATAGAAGAGGAAAACAATGCTGGGTATGATTAATGCCTCAGGCTACTGGTTCAAGACAACTGGTTGTAAAGTATTTTGATATGTTCCAATTAATTCACTACCTTAAGTATCCCTCTGATGGCGTGGGAACCACTGTGTCATGGGAACTGCTGAGAAGTTAGATAGCCAGGCTCTAAACTGTTTAAAGCTTTAAAGGTTAAGTCCAGTGTTCTGAATTTAGTCCAGAACATAGTTGGCAAGAGTAGATGGTCTAGATGCTGTTTGGTTTGTGGTAGATGCCTGGCTGCTGCTGAGTAATTGAGGCTGAGGCCTCTAACCTGTACAGTGCCTCAGGGCTTGATGCTCTCACTCCTTCTGTTTACATTACATGTGAGGCTTCATTCTATAGTAGGTCTCCTCATTTCTCCGTGGGCAATTCCAGATGGTGTTGGCTGGCAGGAGAGATTGAGGCTGAGCCCCTAACCTGTGTAGTGCCTCATGGCTTGATGCTCTTACCCCTTCTGTTTAAATCTACATGAGGCTGCTGGGTGAGGTCATCAGTTCAAGTCAGGTGTCATTAGTATGCTGATGGTACTAAGTTGTATATCTTGATCCTGGGCCACCCAAGTGATGCTGTTGAAGTTCTGTCCCAGAGTCTGGATGAGGAGGAATACATTCAGGCTAAACCCCAGGAAGACTGAATGGTTCTGGAACTGCCCTCACGGTTCTGGAATTTTTCCATCTTTAGTCTTCGATGGGGTAGCATCTCCTTATTCAGGACTGGTGTGCAACTTGGGGGGCTTTCTGAACTCACAGCTCCTGCTTGAAGAGCACAAATTCATCTGGTGTACCAGTTGTGCATTTCCTTGGCTAGAGGGCCCTCCAGATAGTCACTCACATCCTAGTCATCCCATATGTTGACTACTGCACTGCATCCATATGGGGCTGCCGTTGAAGCTGCAGCTGGTCCAGAAGGGACCTTCTGGTAGCGGTGTGGGCAGTGATGGGCATGCCATAATATGCCCATGTAATACAATTGCTTTGAGACTGGCTGCCAATTAGCTTCCGGGTGCAATTCAAGGTTCTGACAAGCAATATAAAATCATGTAATCATGTTCAGGTAGACCTCGCTTAGCAACTGCCTCAGGCAACAGTCATTTGCAGTTACAACAGTGATGAAAAAGTAACTTTCCAACCAATGTCCGCATTTACAACTGTCACAGCGTCTCTCTCGTGTGTTTGCCATTAGAGTCAGTTAGTGTGTGCTGTCCTGTATCTGACCCATTTTTTTCCTCCCACCCCCCTTGCAGAGCAGGATTGCCTAAACAAGATATCTCTTCCTGAATTGCTTTTCTCCACAGTGCAATGCGTCCCTAGAAAGTCCTAAGCACAAGTTAACAAACTCAGTTCTGTGACCTTAATTAGTTGAGGCTGGCTTGCAGCTGCTGCCTGTAACTGACAAGACTTTAATCAGTTTCACACCTTCAGCTTTTGTTTGCATTCTAAGCGACTTGGGGCTCAGACCCACAAGCACACTAGGCAAACAGCTGGTGCCGGCACATTCCTTTTGATATGTATTTCCCATTGTGTGCCTGCTTACCCTCTTGTAATCCCTTCCTCTCCAATGAATATAAATACAAACATTAATTTCCTTCTTGCTGATTATCCCAGCGCCAGGATGAGCATTCCAAAGGGTGGGGGAGTGGGGAAAAAGGGCTGTAAGATTTGCCATTTTACCTGGCTTCCTTGTGAGTTGAGTTCTGGAAGCCTTCCCCGCCATTTGGGCTCACCCAGCTGTTTGGGGTCACATCCTTTTGACATTGTAAAGCAGAGGAAAGCTGAAGTAAAATTGTAAGCACAGTCACGGTCATGTGATTTTCCACTTAGTGACTGGATTGCTGGTCCCAGTTGTCACTAAATGAGGACGACCTGTATGACAAAGAGACGTTTTACTTCTCTTGCAATATTAGTACTTGGAGCCACCCACTGAAATCAAAAGTAGGACTAATTAAAGGAACTATGTATTTGTCAATGTATAGTTAAATTATGGAATTTGCTGCTATCAAATATGATCAGTTGAGATGGTTTTAAATAGGTATTTCAATCTCTTATTAGTGCTAATGGCTCTGTACTATCCTCTGAATCCCAGGGAGCATATTTTAAATGCCAGTTGTCGTTTAGCAAAAGTAGAAACAGGGCTTATCATCCTTAGGTCCTATTTGTGAACTTTCTGGTTGGTGACTTACATCATAACATTGTGAACTAAATTGGGTTTTGGCCTTACCTAGCAGGGCTCTTATATTTTTATTTTTTGTAACCTTTTCTATGTTTATTAAAAATCCTGTAGTTCAGTGTATTCTCTTTGAACAAATTTTAAATTTGGAAAGATTTAGAAAATAAATGTTATGTTTGCATGTATATTTTATCTCCCAGGCATTTAGGATGTCACATCGTTTATAAAAATATAATAAACCAAAATATTGCTATATTTGCTAGATCTCAGTGCCTCCATGTGGAAAACTAAGAGTGTTCTCTAAGGTTTCCATCCATGAAAATTTCACCATTTCATCAGAAAAACAATACAATTATTTTCCTCTCCCAGAAACCTCACATCTGCTTTCTAATGAGGATAGTGCATTCCTCATATACTGGAGAATGTTTCCTGTACCAGACAGCAATATGCAAGCAGTAACACACAGGATTTAATTATTTTATTTATTATTTATTTATTAAACCAATTTATATAGCCACCCATCTCACCACAGGCAACTCTGGGCGGTGTACAACAAAGCTAAAAAAATGAATATATTAAAAATGTAAAAATCAAAATAGAACAGAGAATACAAGAATATTAAAAATAAGGGAGCCATCTCACTAATATCCACATCCCCTGGGATCCCCAGGCCTGCTGGCATAACCAGGTCTTAAGGGACCTCTGGAAGCATAACAATGACAAGGCCAACCTCACTTCCGGGAGGAGAAGATTCCACAGTGCAGGCACCACAGCAGAAAAGGCCCACTGCCTGTGGCCTGCCAAATGTAGCTCCCTAGATGATGGAACCCATAACATGCCCTCTCTGCTGGATCTGGTAGGACGGGCAGATGAAATTATATTGGAAGAAAGAATGTAGGAAGCCTCTGCCACCTCTAGAGATAACCAGCCCAGTGAAATGGGAATGTACAAATTTGTTAGAACATACCTATAGACTCTGACCATCATTGGAGAAACTTTTATTTAACCCACAGATACTTAGATGGTTTTAAATTTGGAGAATATGGAAGGTGCATCCTGATTGTTGTACACTCCATATTCTTCCTATTTATGGGATATGAGGAACAGTATATTGGCTTGCAAGGTAACCTCTAAATTAGAGATCCTAGTTAGTAAAATAACAGCATGCTTGGGATAAAATGACTTTGGTTGCACTTATGGCATGCTGGTGAAAATGTGTGAAAACTGACTGGCACTCTTCTTATTACTAGCTGCATAATGAAAGAAAAACAAATATATTGCATGTTTGTGAAGAGGAAAAATGAAATAGAACTGAATAAAGGCGGTCTGATTTCTGGAGTGAAGTGGACAAATATAAGCAGGGAAGTGAAGAAGTAGGTTTAATCTTGAATGTATGTCAGAGAGTATGAATTGGTATCATCTATGTTGTGGGTGTGTATAAAAACAGGAATCCATAAGTTGGCAACAGTTACATGTTGAACGGAAATAATGGAGGAAACAGAGATGATTTTGGGGGAGAACTGTGCATCATTCTGAGTAAATGTAATCCAAGGAGACTCTGCTAGATGACATGAATGGATGAGTAGGAATAAGAAAACTACGGAAAAAGCGACTGGACCGTTTGGAAACTCAATAATGATTGTTTGGCAAGTAACTGCTTAGAAGATCCTGTTTGTTTTGAATATGTGGTTTAACTGTTTTATTTATAAATGCAGCGAATGACTACAAATATAAAAGCATGATTGATTTGATTGTGTATAATGAAAGAGAGAATTAACAAAACCTACAAGGGTGGTGAAGAATTCTAATTTTGGGGGGCGGGTTTTGGAAAAACAGACTTGAAAGAAGACAAAAGTAGTAAAAGAAATAATAATGCAAGCACAGAAATTATGAGTCCTCTAGGATAAGTTATGACTAGTCTGGAAATAAGTATTAAAAGTTAGATTAATTGTTCAACAGAATGAATGGAAAGGGGATGTAAGGAAAGAAGATGTAGAAGCTGCTGAAAAGAATATGAGAGTACCATAAAAACATAGTTATGCTAATGTATGAAAAAGGATGCTTGATGTAATGATTTGTGGATGAAATGCATATAATGTATGATTGCTGCAAACATGACAATGAGAGAGACTGAGAAATATATTAAGAAAAAGATGCAAATTGTAGTCAAAGAGAGCAAGGAATTGGTAAGATTAAAAGAAGCAGAGAAAATGCAGAAAAATCTTGATGGATATAAAAGTTGTTTTAGAAGAGATGAAGAACCTTGAAACTGAAATGAGGAAATGCTGAAAGATTTGTGCAGGAATGATAATGATAGGTTCAAGAGTAGAACTGGAGAAGTATTAGTGTCTAAAAAGTAGGTGATAAATACTGTAGGAATGTTAAAAATTGTAAGATTTCAGTTATAGATTATGTAATTGGAGAAATGTTAAAATATTTCTGTAGATTGCATCTGTACCTGACAATTGGAAGAATGCTGTTATTGCTTCCCTATATAAAGGGAAACATTGCAAAAGTGAATGCAAACTTAATACAGGGTTTGTTTCTTAAATGTGCATAGGAAATGTTTGGCAAAATTCTGATTGAAAGGGTGTAAGACAGTGAGCAAAATCTGGAAAATGAAAAGTAGCTTTATGCTGGGCAGGAGTTGTGCAGGACAGATTTTTGCTCCTCAGCAGGTCATTAAGAAACACATGAATAATTTTACATATGTTCATTCAGAAAAAAGCATATCACAGAGTGAATAAGCTAGAATTATGGAATGTTTGGCATGAATATAGGGCTGAAGATTAGTTGCTCAACACAGCAAAGGTAGGATACAATGGAAGTAAAGCAAGTGTGAGAATAAATGGAATGCTTAACAAATGGTTCAGCACTGAACATGGAGTAAGGTAAAGATGTGTGATGTCCCCCTGGTTGTTTAATAAATGCTTATGATGTTAGAGGTGTGTCGGTGGGCATGCGAGTTTTTATATCCAGATTATGCTTTGTTCTTGGTTAAAACATGAATAGTTTCCAATGAAAGATAGATTGTATGATACAGTGAAGACTATCAATCTGAAAATTAATGTATCCAGATCAAGATACATTAAGACAGGGGAAATTGAGTGAAGAGTTGCAAGTTTAACATAAATGCGAAGAAACTAACACACCAGGATAAATTTGTGTACCTTGTAAGAAGGTATACTAAAGCTAGAAAAATTTTAAAAGATGCAAATGCTGCCAGAAAGGGAGCAGATAAATATGTGGTCTGTTATGAGGAATGAATATTCCTGCTTCTCCTCACTGTCATAAACTGAGAAATGGGTATGTAAGGAAAAACAGAAAAGTTGGATAGAACGGGAATAGGGCATTTAAGAGTGTGTGTGTTAAAATGAAAGATAAGATGCAGAATGAATGTGGTTTCCATACAGAAGTGAATGTCCAGTACAAAAGTTTGTTGTGATCATGAATGAGTATCAAATTGTAAAACAAATGTATGAAGATTGAATATCTTTAGAGGAAAGGTAAGGCTGAGAAAGGGATGTGACGAGATTCTCAAACATGGAGAGGTGAAAAGTTTGAAGAACATCTGTGTATGAATCAGCTTATCGATGTTGTCAGGCTTCTTAGCAGGCTGTAGTGGAATCAGTTTCAAGAGGTTTATGTACTACTAAGCTAAGAAGCAGTATGAAAAAATTCCAGTGACTGCTGTGTGTCAGAATGAAGCCCTCTACTTGTGTCTCTTTTCACCCACCTGTGTTTTGTAGTGGGCCGAAAGGACCCCTCTTTTGAGTGGGAAGGCCAGTCTCCTTTTGTCCCTTGTGTGGGCAGTGGCTAGAATTGATATCTGTTATCTCACAGGTCTAGTGGAATAACTTGCAAGGCTAGAAAGGTTTGGAGAAGTTTAATGAATGCTGTTGGTGGAAGCTAGTATTAAGTATGCTTCCTTTTCTTATGCTTCTAGTTTCTTTGGCATATTATTTCTTACTCTTTTTCTGCACTCCGCATAACATTGTTTACCCCAAGAGAGAGCAGCATGAAGTACACACGTTGGCTGCAGAAAGTGTAGAGGGCCACGGTGCACAGGCCATCTTTCTTGAGAGACAGCCTGGTATGTGCTGTGCGAGCTGCAGCTTCCTAACATTGGATGGAATCTGATCAGAGTTGAAGAATGTTAAATAGGCAGCATTAGAACTGACGAGGCAACCATAGGTTCCTGCTTACTGTATCATTATAGTTGTGTAAGTTCATATGATTATATTGACAGTATTGCATGTGTCACTGTGCTCATGTGTGACATGTGAGCAATAGCAATGTAATTATGTCCTTCTGCATCAAGTACATGCTGCCTCAAGACACCTGACATTTTCTTGCTGCTGTGCTAAAAAGAACAAGCAAAGGAAAAGCCCTTACTC
Source organism: Python bivittatus (assembly GCF_059951505.1). NCBI lineage: Eukaryota > Metazoa > Chordata > Lepidosauria > Squamata > Pythonidae > Python > Python bivittatus. The sequence goes on from NW_028277035.1 coordinate 66,989,480, forward strand.
CTAAGTCGCAGAGCTGAATATATTTATATTTATTTACTTTGCCATGGTAGCAGTAGTTTGGATGGAAAGTTCCTTAAAACATTTCTACAGGGCCATTGATACATTTGCCCTGTTAGAGGTTTGTAGGCAAATAAAAGGTGAAATGGGATGAGTTTCTTTTATTCCTCCTTGCATGCCTCAAGAACATGCAAACAAAGTTTGGAAGTTCTCTTTACACACCCATATCCTGTTTCCTCCTGCTGTGTTTGATTATTTGAACATACACATACTTAAATTATTTTCCCTTCTCCCAGTACATCTAACAAAATATCTCTAATTCATTTACTGGTTTGAGAAATCAGCGCAGGATAGTTCTTATTAAAATCAAATTGATTATTTTTTTTCTCCCTATCTCTTGCAGGTATTGTGGTTTTTTGTTTTTTGTTTTGGTAACTATGCTTAGAATGTAAGTAGACAAGAGTTTTGCCACATAACATTATTTCCTCATTCTAAGCATTTTATGGAGATATTAGCCTGTATTTTGCCTAGTACTCTATCATTTTATTTTCCTAATCCAAACTGATTATTAAGAAAGAGCAGAACAGCCATTTAGCTTTTCAGGTGTAGCAGGACAATGCCCAGCTGAGTCCCAAAGGGAACTTACCAAAATGTTGGGAATATCCAACTACTGTCATCTATTATGGTCGCAGAGCCATTTCACAATGTTCAAAGCAGGGCTGTGGAGTCGGCACATGAAACCTTCGACTCTGACTCCTTTATTCATGGTACTTCCAACTCCTTTAATTATATATCGATATAGGAAATAAATTATACATATACTAATTATGTATTTCCTATATCGACTGCAAGTATGCAACATACAAGGCATTTCATCACTGCCAATGTGAATCAGCAGGCGGCTTTTTAGAACCCTAACCTGTTAACGCTTGGGCCTGAAGGCTGTAGCTAAGACATTCTGGGTTTTTTATTTTAGTTATTAAAGAATTACAAACATTCAGTAACCTTATAATTTATAGAAAGGATAAAAGCTAAAAAATAAAAACAGTGAGGTTATATTTTTATTAAACGACTATAGAGTATAAAGTAATAGGATATAAAAGAAAGAAACTATAAAAGAAAATCAGGAACAACTTTCTCTACTAGTTCAAAAATCTGAAGTATATCCTTTGATATTACTAACAAGAATTCAAAATCAAAACTACAAAAAAGTAAAAAACAATTGAACACCTAAAACAACAAATGACCGCTTTAAAAGAGATGAACTCAATTAGGTATAATAAGTAACATAAACTTTCTTTTCCGAGATTGAAGTAGTATTTGAATATAAAACTCAAGTGAATATAACATGAAACATTACATTTAATGAAATAAAAAATATATTTGTAGAAGATTGTTGAAGTTGAAGACTAACATATTGATTTTAGAAACAGAATTGCTTCTGCCAAATCCTCCCTCATAAAGCCATTAAATCCAATTTGACTGTTTTCAGTGCCAAAAACAGTCTTTCAGCACTGACTTGGGTGAGTGGCATTGCTGTTACAGTTCTAGCTATATCACTAATAACCTCTGGATAAACATAGATGGCTTCTAGAGAACGTCAGTTTTGATGACCGTCATACTTTTCCACTTCCTTTAATCCTTCAAAAAATTATTGCTGAAATGTCTTTATTTGGATAATTACTGGTTGTTTTTCCATGCTTAAGCAGCATCGCTTTGAACGTTCCATTCTGTCCAAGTAGGCTTCACACTCTAATTCTTCATTTGAAGAGGATGATTCTGAGTTACCAATGCTTCTAGCTTCATCCAGTGGTTCAAGTGTTTCCAGTAGTACTTATAACCCTTTCATGCAAACTATTACTTCATAGAGTGCCTGTTTTCCTGTAGCAACTTGGTCATTGCTCAGCAAAAGTCGGTTCATTGGATCAATGTAAATAGCAGCTAACAGGATTTGATTATCCAGCAAGAGACCCTCCCTTTTCTTCATTGAAGATACAGTACCATCAGCAATTAATCCTCCTCTTTTGTTCAGGTGATACATCAAGCTTTTCCACTCCAACAAGAAATTACCAGGTGTTAAATCCTCAGATTGCAACTTCTTGGTGACAATAAAAGGGTGAGAAAGTAGACTTTCTAATTCTGACACTTGCGCCCACTGGCTTTCAGTTAGTGCAACATTTATGTTGTCCAGATCTTCAAAAGTCTTTTGTTCAAGCAAACGCTTTATCATCAAATAAGTGCTTCCCCAGCATGTTGCTTGATCCACAGAATAGTGTCTGTTTTACGGGTCCTGGCTGCAACAGCTACTTGCCTCAACTTGCCAATGAGAGTAACTGCATGATGATCTTTCAGTTCATCTCTTATTGCTAGTTGCTGTGTATCTACAGCACAACACATATGCTGAATTATAATAAGCTTAGATGCTTCTTCACCAATATCATCTAAAGGTTGAGTTTCACTGTTTTCTTCTATTTGCACCGTTTGTGGATTAATTGCAGGAATGGGATCTTCTAATATTTGTGTACTTTCTTCATCAACTTTATTCATTTTCTCAATTGTACTTAACATATTTGAAGCATTGTCTGTTACAATACATGGAACCTGTTCCTTTTTAATTTCAAAATCTTCCAAAACATCTTCCACTAACTTCTGGAGATATTCGCTGCTGTGATGTGCCTGGGTGTCCTTTACTCCTAATGTTTGAGTTATTGTTTTATTACTTTCATCAACAAATCTAACATTAATAGCAAAATAATTAACTCTGTGACATGTGCATGCATCCATTTTAATGAAGACAAAACATACCTTCAAACTTTTTTGAAATTCTTTCTTACATTTGGCCTCTTCAATTATAAGTCTCCTTATGCTTTCTCTTTCTAGAGAAACTCCAAGTTTTCTAGACATTTCTCCATTTAAGCCTAAAAAGGATGATTGTTGAAAAAAAAAAAAAAAGGATAGAGGTACAATATTCTTCACTGCCATTTCAGTGATGTGGTTTTTGAACTTTTCTGGTATCATTTTTATGGCAACTTTGTGTTTGACCTACAGTAGATTTCTAATCTTTCTTTAGCCCTGAAGTAGATGGACTGTTGTTATTATCTTGCTTATTCACAGCTTCTAACACTTTAGGATGCAAACGCTGCAAATGTCTTTTCAAATTTGATGCTCTTGTAGGTACATTTTTGTCAGAACCACTAAAACTAATTTTTGCATTCCATGTTTTTTCAGAATCATCATCTTCGATAATACTCTGGCATATGTAATATTTCTCATCTGTTCCCATTGTAAAATGTTCAAAAACGCTGACTTTGTTGACATTCTCTTTGCCATTGTGATTTTCTTCATAGGGTGCCACTATTACAAAATAAAAATATCATAGAATATGTTATATTTTGAAATCTGCAGAGAACTTGAAATTAAAATAAATCCTGAAAAAAATAGGTTAATTAAATTATTATCTATGAAATAGGAAATTTTAACGTACTATATTATTTATATACAAATACAAATACTTTAATGACCAAGTATAAAATATACACAAGGAATTTGTCTTCGGTGACGAACAGCAAGATCAACGGTGCGTTTGGATAGCAACAAAAATTAATAAACAGTAACAATAACAGTGCCCAATAAAATAACTTTTCCAAAGAAGAAGCCACTGTCCAGTACATATCAAATCATACAGTGTTTAACAGAGCAATGGCACAAGGGAAAAAACTATTCCGATGTCTAGATGTTTTAACATATGGAGCTCTATAGCGCCGTCCCGAAGGAAGAAGTTGGAACAGATTATATCCAGGATGAGAAGAGTCTGCAGATATCCTCTCTGCCCTCCTTTTGACCCTCACAGTATACAGTTCTTCTATAGAAGGCAGACGGATTGCAATTATCCTTTCTGCAGACTTAACTATCCGTTGGAGTCTGAATCTGTCCTGTTTGGTTGCAGAATCAAACCAGACAGTTATAGAGGAGCAGATAACAGACTCAATGATTCTCCTGTAAAACTGTACCAAGAGCTCCTGGGATAATTTAAACTTCCTAAGTTGCCGCAGAAAAAACATCCTTTGCTGTGCCTTTTTAATGATGGTTGTGATGTTAAACGTCCATTTCAGGTCTTGGGAAACTATAGAACCCAGGAACTTGAAGGACTCTACCACTGATACTGGGCTGTTGAGTATGGTAAGGGGAGGAGTATTAGAAGGATTCTTCCTAAAGTCCACAATCATCTCCACAGTTTTAAGTGTGTTGAATTCCAAGTTATTACAACCACACCACAAGACCAGCTGTTGAACCTCCCTTCTATATATGCTGACTCATTTCCATTTCGAATTAGACCAGTGACAGTTGTATCATCCGCATATTTCAAGATTTTAACAGAAGAGTCTTTTGAAATGCAGTCATTGGTATAAAGGGAGAAAAGCAACGGGGATAGCACACATCCCTGAGGGGCACCAGTACTGATTAACCGGGTACCGGATGTAGTTTTACCTAACCTCATGTGTTGTTATTTATTTATTTATATTATATACAATTTAAATTTATTAGGAGTTGGAGTCAGTACATTTTTACCGACTCTAACTCAAGAATTGCTTACGACTCCGACTCCATGACTCCAACTCCACAGCCCTGGCTCAAAACAAATATTTTTCCCTTTCTAAAGGCATTTCTGAATTTACAATTGTGCTTAAAGAAACCACATTTTCAAACAATGAATTTGGCTCTTGGCAGTATCTGTGGATATAACAAATATCTAATTTTCAATCCTAGTTGTAAAAACTTTCCAGAACAATCAAGAGGACAATTTGACATTGATTAGGAAGAGGAAGCAGCATGATTACTAGTTAGGTTATAAAACTGATCAGAAAAAGGTCAGAACTTAAAACACCCTTGTAACAATGCTTACTTGGAAGTACCCTTCCCCCTGAGATCCGGCCCTCACGGCCTGCCAAAAAGCTGTAAAGAACTGGCTTTTCTCACAAGCCTTGGAGTGATGTGAGGCTGGAGCCCAGGGAGACTCTACAGTTGTTATTCATAGGCGCATGCGGGCTGTGTTTGGTGCTCTGGGAATGCTCTGTTTTGTTGGTTTTTATGCTTTTTATTGTCTGTTAAAGGCACTTCATTATGTTTTGCTTGGTATGTTTCAAGGTTGCGATTTTGCCTAAAAAACAGATGCAAGGGCCGAATTCAAATTCAGATGTTTAGGAATGTTCAGTTTGTTCTGGTATATACTCCAAAATTAGAAAGCGTAACACAAAGCTAATTGATAAGACCCAAATTGAAGATAGCATACACTGGACTGTAATTAACTGTTTGACAATGGAAACACTCCATGTACTATCTTTGAACACTTAAGCCCTACACGGAGATGGGTCTGATGCAGCCTAAAACAGTGTAAATTATTTCCTAGCACTGCAAGTCATGTTCACTAGCTAGATCCTGTTTTAAAAATTATTATAGCTGTCTTGATACCTAGGAAGATTGTGCTGAAAGGCAAGGTAGATGTCTTTAAAAGAAGAAAACAGCCACATGTTTTTTCTGTTCTAGATGTGAGCGGCTAGAAGAGCAGCTGAATGACCTGACTGAGCTTCATCAGAATGAGATCCTCAACTTAAAACAGGAATTGGCCAGCATGGAGGAAAAGATAGCTTACCAGTCCTATGAACGAGCCCGAGATATCCAGGTTAGTGATAGTGTGTATGTCCACTTCATTTAAATTATGTCTGTTGAGCATTTTTCACAAACACTGCTCTACTTCAGTTTATATTTTAATCTTCATTAATAGTAGAATTGAGTTACTGTGCTTTAAATCCCAAATTATCTCAATTCTGTGATCCTTACTGGACAGGAGTCATTATATTTTTGCAAGATTTATCCAAATCCTGTTAACAGATTCCTGATAAAGAAAAAGCTGGCAGTTCTACAATAAAAATTAATTCATTTCCTGGCAAACTCACCTCCATCTATAGAGAGGGTTGTAATAAAAGTGGTGGTTGTGTGTTGGGACCCAGTTTTGTACCATGATAGAGAGTAGTTTTTATGGTATTGTTCCCAGTAAGGGGGGGGGGAGAGCATTAATTTTAATGAAATCATACAGATGTAGAAATAAAAAGAGTAACTGGCATTATAGGTCCACTTCTTCAGGAAGCAACCTTTTTATATTTCTTGTCCAAATAAGGAACTTCTTTGAGAGGGATTTTTTTGATCCAGGTATATAAAGTATTTAACGTTAAAAAAATCTGGAAAGTTAAATTTAGAGGGCTGAGTTGCATGTTCACTCAGCTATTGAATGGTGGTTAATTACATACAAGAGGGCTGATTACACGTGAGGCCAGTAAACCTTTGTGTTGAAATAAACCTCTGCCACATGTGTCTGCCAACAGAGGGTTCAGGGAATGGGATGATTTTCAAACCTGTGTGGAAATCTGAACTATGTTTGACCTCCTCCCAGCTATGCCTCACATATAGGGAAACAGGAAAAAGAGCGGGAGAGACTGGATTTAAGAAGAGATATTATAAAGCAAAAACTATAGAGGAGAAGTTTAGCAACCCCACTCTCAATCATCCTGCCCTTTTGCAGCCCTTTTGTAAAGGAATATAATGTCAAATACAAAGCCATAGCTGCAGATACACTTTTGTTACTTATCACTGCATTTATAACAGCATCTTCACTAGGCTATAGAACTGGGTTGCGCAGTCTACCTTTCTCTTGATTATGATCATATAGGCCAGGGGTCCTCAAACATTTTAAACAGGGGGCCAGTTCACGGTCCCTCAGAATGTTGGGGGCCGGACTATAGTTTGAGGAGAGGAGGAGAGCCGCCGGACCTGGCATACCTGTCACATAGAATAGTCCGGCTCTGCGATCTCCCTCCTCGTGCATTGCCTGCAGCTCCCAACATAGCCCCGACACTTCCGCTTCTGACAGACAGCAGCGGTGGCCAATCAGGCAGGTGGGCCGGACAAATGACCCTGGTGGGCTGTATCCAGCCCACGGGCCGTACTTTGAGAACCCCTGATATAGGCAGTACACGTGGACAGTAATGGTGGCACTTCGATGGTTATACTGATTGCAGATGATTCAGTGTTTTTTGTCACCACTTAAAACTCTCAAACCCCATCCAAAAAAGGGGGTCCTTGTCCTAGTCCATTTTTGGAGAGTAACTCTTGACATGCCTTGCAAATCTAGTACAGTTCTTAGGCTACAGAAGTTGTGTACTCCTGATCTCAAAGAATTTATTTACACCAGCGGTATTATTTCTACTTCAGCATAAATTATACTTGGATGGTATTACTACAACTGGAGTATTTATACCAAGAAATGTCACAATTATTTTTCAGGTTTAAGATCTAAGTGTCTGTGCAGCAGAAAATGAGCTGGTAGTAAAATCAAGAGGCAGTAACCCTAACCTGAAAGACTTTTAATTCCTCATTCCATATTGTTCCTAATAGGGACTTCTGGCATGATACCATGAATTGTAAATTACTTTATGTAGGATTTATTTTCATTTATTTCCACTACAGTTTCATGGAGATTATGTCAGCCATATTACAGATTAGGGCTACCAGATCTGGGCAGTAGAAATCCTGATAACCACTAGATGGTAGCAGAAAGATACAGAAAACTAATGTCTGGTAGTTGTCCACATTTTTTGCAACCCAGTTCTATAGCCTAGTGAAGATGCTGTTGTAAATGTAATAATAAGGAACAAGCCTGGAGGAACCTTAATTTTGCTCCTGGATATGAAACCAAAAGAGTTACTCATATCCTGCAAGGTGTGATTGTAGCTCCAGGAATTCCCAAAGGCATTACAGGGTGTGTTTAGTAGCTTATTTAGAAGATGTGCCTGGCCGCCTTTCTGATTATTATCCTGTCAGCTTCTGGCACCTGATGTTTTGTCAGTGGACTACTTGGCATCTTGCATTCCTGCCTAGAGATGTGTACTATTTGGGTAAAAGGGAGCCTAGTGTAGGATCTCATAGATCTCTCTTCCCTTTGTGATTACTAAGCAGTTCTCTTGTGCTCAACAGGAGGCCCTAGAGGCATGTCAGACCAGAATCTCCAAGATGGAACTGCAGCAGCAACAGCAGCAAGTTGTCCAGTTGGAGGGCCTTGAAAATGCCACTGCCAGAAACCTTCTGGGCAAGCTAATAAACATCCTCCTAGCTGTGATGGCTGTCCTGTTGGTCTTTGTCTCCACCGTGGCCAACTGCGTGGTCCCCCTGATGAAAACTCGCAGCAGGACGTTCAGCACTTTCTTTGCCCTGGTCTTCATTGCCTTCTTGTGCAAGCACTGGGATGCCATTGCTGGCTACTTGGAACGTTTTTTTTCACCCCCCAGATGATGGCAAGAACAGGCTGTTGCCTCACTCACACGAGCTGGCCCTGGCAAGGAAATGCATCAAAGCTCGGTCAGCAATTCCTTCCTCCACCGAAGATTTAACATGTCCGAGTGTGAATTTGTTTACAGTTAAAATAACATTTTTTCTCTGAGACACATTGGCAATAGTGGGGTTTCTTTTTAGATTTTATTAAAGAACTCTTTTTTTTTGTCAAAAATCCTGGACAGTTTTTATGTAGCATGGTTCTCTTTGGATGCAAATCTTAATATTCTGTAAGTGTACAAAGATAAAACACAAATCTGGAGCACACCAATGGGCAAATTAAATTATGGCTCAACTACTGTACTAAACCTGGTCAGAGGAGGAAAGGACAATAACATAAATTCTAACGAAAATAATCCGGTGCATAGCGATACTCTGATTATCCTATAATGCTACTGTGAAACCTGACGACATTCTGTGTCTGAATGTATAGCTTCAGGATGGCTTTCTCTAGTGAAAGACCAATGCAATATATGGAACTTCCTGGATCTCTTCCTGGGTTTGCCTCTTCTGCTGTTGAACTTTCTGGCTAGATATATGAAGTGGATTAGTTATCCTGTGCACACTTACTGCACAGTTGTACTACAGTATTTTGAAGTAGCCCTTTGAATATTTTAAGCAAAAGCCCTTGGTTGCACTTTGACTGTTTTTTAATGTATGTATAGTCACAGATTTAAAAATCCAAATGGCATACTTGAAGAGTGTAATACTCAAACTCTCAGTGCTTCCTTATTGTTTCTAATAGGATTTTTTATTCTTATTGGGGATTGTTTTTGAACTTAATGGTTGGGAGCATCATCTCTCTTTCTCTCCCTTGCTCTCTTTGAATAAAGAAGTGATGTTCTTAAATGAAGAAGTGTGTGAATAAATGTGAGCTATCTTGTCCTGAGATGATTTTGAGGGTTGCAAATAATTTTTAATGTATCTCAAGTGCAAACCTGTTCAAATGTGATCTGTGTCCTCCTTAACTTCCAGACATAGCATTAAGAAAACAGATTCTCTTTCCCCTCCTGCCGGTCCCTATGCATTTTGTTTTGTTCGGAAGTGAAGGAGGAACTTAAAATCTTTACCCTGGTCCTATTGTGTCTAGACCAGTTATTTTAATGAGAATAAAGAAATCCTGGTTTATTCTAAGAAAAACAAATGGGAACTTTTGAAAGCATGAGTGAGTGAGCTGTTCTGAGAAAAGATATAGGGAGTCTTAACCTTACTGATAATAAATAGGACTTAAACTTTCGGTTTAGGCTCCTCCATGCCAAAGTTGGAGTGGTAGCTGGGATAGGCTACAGTCAGTCAGCTTCAGATCTATCATAAAGTTACCTGACATCTCTAAGGAAGACATAAATGCTTAAGGAAGCATCAAGGCCAATCCTTGTAATAGTCCCCAAGTTAACATATTATTCAAATATGCCCTTGAGAACTGAAACCAAAGCTGCCCTACTAACAGTGTTCACACTGTTGGTGCTTTTTATGTTTAGAGTCAGCCCCTTCAACTTCACTGTGTTCCCATATAGGACATCATGAAACCTCCTGCATTAGTAAGATTTGGTACAGCCTTCCTGACAGCTGGGCATTGCCAAGAAGTAGGGAAACAAAAGAGCAAGTGAACTGTGCCCCCCCCCACTCATTACTCAACATATGCTTGAAACAGGTTCTTCCTGTTTCAAGCATGTAAAACAAGATCTCATGAAAATTACATATACAAATGTTCCAAATAGAATTTGTTCTTGCAAGACACTTATTTAGAAAAGCAGTGGTATGAGCTGCTTGTATTCCTACTTTCACTGCTTTTTTGGAAATGTAAACTGGGCCCGGAATTGTAAGAAGGTTGGTTCTGTTAGTAAGTCTTTAGCCATAGTGTCATGTTTTTCCAAAGTCTCTTTAATGCTGGCCAACAAGCTTTATATTTGTAAAAGTCAGAATTAAAATTCTTAATTCTAGCTGTTTTCATTGTGAAACAGTTAAGTATTCTTTTGCATTTCTGGAATATAATCATTTAATTCTAACTTGGCCATGTTTTATCTAAGAGCCTAATAATCCCTAAATGGCCTACATAATGTAGAATTGAATCCTGAAGTTCTTACTGTTTAGGTTTTATTATTTAAACTTTGCTTCTATTCCCTCTCCTTTGTTAAATGGAACTTGGCCTTTTGAGTGTCAGCTAACAATAGAGAAACTTCCTTTCGCCCCAATCATCATTCAAGAGGTTTAGCATATAATTTTCAGAATTGCAATTCTTTGTACACTCAGATCCCTAATGCTAACATGCACCACAGATTGGTACTGAAAAAAAATCTTCTTGTCCCCCAAGGAGATTGCCAGTTACAAAAGATTCTGGCCAAAAACTAAGCATTCTGTTTCTCTAACCCTACAGATGTAGATTGTTGGTTAATATCTGTTTGTATTAACATACCTTGCCCTGCCATTTGAAATCTTTATTGAATTTATGACCACTGTTCCTGAGCATCTCAGTATCCCTCCACCTTTCTGCATGTTCTTAATGATTTAAAAAGGGCATGATTTGGACACCAACCTGAAATGCTTGAGTGGCTTCTAGGGCCACCTTCATTACACATGAATTTGCTGTAGATAAGCTTAGCAAAGCAGAGGAACAAATACGACCTAGATGAGTATTCTTTATTCAATATTCACTGAAGTCTGTTGGTGAATATTTCATTGCCTTTTCTTGTAAACATGTATAATTTCTGAATGTGTATTATTTGATAAATATTATAACAGCTAACACCTGTTTACTGAGAAAAAAAAGAAAAATGATAGAGCCCTAATCTTCAAAATTTTTCCAAAAACATGTTTTGGTTCATGATTAAAACTGGCTTTCGATACATTCTAAAGGTTTCTATTCATGTCTTATGAGGTCGCATACAATCTGTTGAATATTCTAACATGACTCTTTGTCATTTTGCCTTTTTTGCTAACAAATCATTCATTCATACTCCCCACTGCATCAAATTATTTAACAAATGTTAATTGTTTAAAAATGTGACTATAGCTTTAAACCCCTAATTCCCTTTGCAAGCATTTTTGGATTATTTGTTACAGATAGTGTTTGCAAGTGAGTGAGTGTATGCGTGTAGCATTATTGCTGATGTGGCCCTCTTCAGTTATGTATTGATTTTCCACAGTCTCCTATTTAGACCAGGTGATATGTAATATACTAATAACATATCAGATGATCACAAAAAGAAATGAATGTAGCAGATTGCATTAGTGGAAACAACTGTTTAGCATATTTTCTATGGTTCATAACATATCAAACCTTGATGGTTTAAAAAAAGGCTGAAGTGATTACTTACTATGTTCAAATTTTATTCCTCCAACCATAAGTGATACAGAGTATGACCCCTGTATGTACTCTGTGATTAACAGTTACTACTTTCTTAATTCATTTATTCTGCATCAGTGGACCCCTAATGGTTAGATTTGGGGGGGGGGGTATTTTGTAAGTTATGGTACTGGCCCAAAAGGCTTGCTGTCTTTCAATTGTTTGAATGGATCTTCAGAAATTAAAAGTGCAAGCAGCACGAACCAAGATGCCAGATGATGGGCAGGTGTCAAATTCTTTAGCAGTTTTGAGAAATTCTGAATGTGGCAAAAGAGTTGTGTGTGTGTGTCTGTGTTGTGTAGGCCAGGTGACATTGTGCATTAGTAGGCAACTGACACAACTGTAAGTGTAGTTTTTTAAAAGTATAAAAACTCACTTGCATGGGATGACGAGTATGGCAGTGACACTGTAGTTTATAGATCTTTAAGCTGCTAACTGTTGAGAGGGACTGACATTTGTCTTGTCTGGTAGTCACAGGTTTGTCTGTGACTCATGCTGTATATAAAATTCAATAAAACCTCAGATATTCACTGTTGTGTGACTTAGTTGTTATGTAAGGAGGAGGACACACCAAGGAAATAACAGTAAGATAAGATTTAAGCATCTTAGAATTGTGAGGACAAGAAAAATGCAAATTTAAATTACAAGAATGTGGTTCAGTTTTTACAGTGGGTGGCTTTACAGGCGATTTTGCTCCATGCTGCGTTGGCCACAGGTTAAACTAGCATACGCCAAGTCAGGCTATCTGTCCATGAGCTTAGTCTTATCTAATCTTATTGACAGAGACTTTCCAAGGTCATAGGCAAGGAACTTTTTTCTAATCTGGCTCAATAAGATCTCTTGATACTGGAAATATAAGCAATCAAAACTGAGATTATCTGTAAAATGAACTCTGTAACCCTGCTCGGCAATGGGGTTCAAACTTTCGCCTTCAGAACATTCCATATTGATCTGTCAGGGATTGCCTGATGCTGGGGCCAAAGATCAGTTGCGTATGTGAGGATGCAGGGAAATCTGTCGACGCTCCTCCGAAATTCTAGCGGCTGCACAAGGTTCCTTTGAAAACAGGTTTTAAAAAACTGGTCTGAGGAAGAAGGCTGGCCCATAGTTTTCCAAGAGGCCTCAGGAGTTCTGCACCTATTCGTCAGCCAGCACACCCGCTGTTTGCAGTACAGTAAGAATCTAGACAGGTCATCTAGGCATGCAGTGAAGCAGCGTCATACCACTCCTGGTGGGGAAGAGAACCGACAGCCGTATCCAGTTCATCCTGGTCACCAGAGTTACCCAACAGCATCCCTTGAACTATTCTAAATCCCTTGTTCCAAATGACCTTTAGGAGGGAATTGGAGTTTGCTTAAGCAATAGGTGCCTGTCTCTAACAGCAACAAGGCTTGTTTTCTGCACAATTGTTTAAAATGTAGCACAGTTTGCAACACTGGCTCAACTGGTAATGTGCAACGTTGGCTCATTCAATACAACCATTAAAAAAAAATGAGAGGGGAAGCTTAATAAATGAAAAATGGGATCCTTCCAGTACTGAATATTATTTCTTAATGCTTTCTGAAGAAAAAAAAATTATATTATTATTTCTAGAGTTTATGGGCCTCTTCAGTCGAGGGATATTCTGAGCAGTTTCCATTTCCCCTTTACAGTAAGGAAGTTAAACAAGTTAACAACCATATCAATATTACATTAAAGTTGCCAAGGCCAAAAGAACAGCACCACCATATAGCCGTAATGGGAGTGGCTCACACCCAGACTCCCTCCCAAGGCCTTCTGGAGTAACCACATTTGCCTGGTTTTCCAGAAAAGCAAGAGGGAAGAGAGCCATAGAAAGCCAACCCTTTTAGATCTTGCTGGATGGGCAAAAGGCAATCCTACAGGTACCCAGGTCCTAAGCTGGTTTTGTTCCTCCACCAATAAAAAACCCAAGCCTAACTTTCAGTTTATGCTAATATAACTTGCATAAATAAATATAAATAAGTCACTGTATACAAAATTTGCTTCAGCTGCATTATCCCTTCCTTTAAAGCAGCATCTTCCAGCCTGAAGTCTTTGAATGTGTTGGCTAGAGATAAAAAAGAGTTGTGGAGTCCAACACCGCTGGTAGATACCAGTTTGAAGAATGGAATAATATGAAGGTATACCGAAATCTGTGTGCTCTTTAAACTTGATTGGAGAGCTGAGTTCCAGGCTCTGAATAAAATCAGCTGCACATTTTAAAAAAATGTTTTCATGTCATGCTGTGTTTATCCAGTAAGATGAACTTTGTATCTCTATTACTCCATTATAACAAAGTCTGTCCAAAGCAGCTGACCAGATGTTTGTGTTCTGTAGGATCATGCAATATTCTTGTAAATATTTTAAATTATACAGCTACTATATTTTTAGAGTTTCATTGAGCCTGATGCAAGCTAGAGCTCCAATTTTGGGGCTACAAGAATCCAGATGACAGCTAGATAGCAACACTGTTGGATTTTCCATACCTCTTTCCTGACTTCTAGTGTTTATCTGTATTTTCCCCACCCTTCTATGGTAGGTTATACAGAGGGGCTTCCTTCTCTCCGCTCCATATCCCTTTGTGCAAGTCCCAAATCTGCTCCAAGATATCCTCTATCTTGAGCAGAGATTTAAGAGGGGAGTGAGAAATGAAGAATCTCTTCTTTGGCAGATACTGTTCTATCAGTGGAACAGCACCATTAGGTATAACCATAAACATGTATATTCAACTCAGTGGACTAGAAATGTAAACTCTAAAAACTGAAAATGCAGATCGTACTATATAGTTTGTAAATTCCCATCAAATGCCCGGGGAGTTGTTTTGTCATTATCCTTTGTTCAGGATGAAAGATAAATTCTTTAAACGGGAAAGTTCCACTGGATGAGGGGTTGAGGTGAGAGTGAGGTTAAATCTTCATTTTGCTTGTCAATATCTTGATTTGCTGTTGGCCTTGTACACCACCTAGTGGTGGAATATTATCTTTTCTGTAGTTAATTTCACTTCAGCATTTTCTTCCATTCATTGTAATAGCCCAGCTGGTTAACATATTTGCAGAAGTATATAAAACGATGGAATTATGTTCTAAGATCCTTGTTCTTAAACAGATTGTCCTCATCTTCAGTTTTAGGGATTACCATCCTCTGAAAATTACCCCCATCCTTTTTAGCAGGTGATACTATTTTTGTGTCATCTTACAGTAAAAGTCACATGCACACACTTATTTTTACTGTAATTGGAAAATAATAAGATGGAAAAATAATATATTTCCATTTATTTTTCTGGCTTGGGATCTTGATTCATATTGTCTATGCACGTATGCTAAAAATATTTAACTGCTTTCTCCTACCTAGTGGTTTCATCAAATAAATCAGATAGATGTACTCCTTCTAAATTGGGGACTCTGTAGTCCTTCTAAATTCATTTGTTCTGCTTAATTATGGCACATCAACACATAATTTTAAATATTACAAAGAAATTACAAAGTCCATGCATGGAGAAATTAAATCCACAGAGATACACCCCAGTCCTGTTCTTCAAGGTGATTTTAGATGACCAGAGGAATAGAAGCCTAGAATTAGTGATTCTCAAAATGCTTTCAGGAGGTTCATCTTATAACCTAGCAGGTGATACTATTTTTGTGTCATCTTACAGTAAAAGTCACATGCACACACTTATTTTTACTCTAATTGGAAAATAATAAGATGGAAAAATAATATATTTCCATTTATTTTTCTGGCTTGGGATCTTGATTCATATTGTACGCCACCCAGAGTCACATTTTGTAAGATGGGCAGGCATAGAAATATGATGAATAAATAAATATACTCCAAGGGTGGGCAAATGATGAAATATGTGATGTCAACTTTGCCCTTTTTACATTTGCATCATGATGTCACATATAAATATGTAAGCGACAGAGCTTTATTGTTATTATATTATCCCACCTTTTTAAATATATATATATATATAGAGAGAGAGAGAGAGAGAGAGTCACCTCAAGGTGGCGAACATACCTAATCCTATTAGACATTTTGATGTCCATCTGCACCCCCCTCTCATTGTGCATCTGTGGGAGTCTGAAGGCCTTCCTATCACTAACCCTGACGATTTCATGCTGTTGAGGCCTTGTGAGGTACCAAGCAGAACAGGAACTACATTCACCATGCTCTCTACTTACAGTGAATGCAGCTATCCTTGCCTGTTGCAAGTCCAAGCCTTACTTCGAAGGTGATAGATATCCTGGGTTCTCCTTGCTATGAATTTTTAGTAACTTCAGGGAGATTAGGGATTGGATTTCACAAATGAGCTCAACTCAAAACAGACAGTAATTCAGATTCTAAATGGGTGGGAGATTCACAGCTGTGAAATTTAAGGCTTGACTATCTTCCCCACCAACACTGTACTCCAACACCAGTAATCCAGCTGGTGAGGAACTCAGACTGCAGGCTTGAACCTTCTGTTTCTTCTCAGGTTGAGGAAACTTGTATCTTTTACCTGAATAATTATGGTGAATAAAAACCAGCTGCTACACAAGGCACATCCAAGTAGAAACCAATTTTGCAAATGTTTTTTTTAATTGCTTGTTTAAAAAATGCTGCTCTTCTGCATGCTATTTCCTTTCTTTAGAATAAGGACAATTTATTTATTTATATCATGACTATTGAGTGAAATCCTTGACATGCTTACAATATTTTTTCAAATTCAGTGAAATAGATGAGAGTATCTAAGACTTTTCCCCAATCTTCTGATTTTGAATATATGGGCCATAGCAGGTCTCTGAAAAAAATAGTTCCAATCTAGAAATAGCCATCAGAGCAGCTGATAATTCTCCACTTAGAGCACACCCAATAGCCATATTAAAGTGAAATCTACCAGTTCTTGAACCAGGAGAAAAATATCCCAGCATAAATTGTGCTGCTGTGACATCTGAACCCTACCCTGCCTTAGTAGTGAGGCCAAACAGTATCGTGGTCCTAACAAGTTTTCATAAGGTACAAGTTGAAGAAAGTGATTGGTGGATTCCCCTCACTACATTTCTCCTCCCATTGAGTGTCACCTGCTGAGGTCACCATCAAATGTTTTCCTTAAAGGGTGGTTTAGCTGAGCAGGGTGCTGTCAAATTGTCAGATAAACAGGTTGCAGGCATGTCTGAAAATAGACTGACCAGTCACAGATATGGAGGAAAAGCATTGGGCCAAGCTGTTCTCATGCCTGTGAGGAGAGAGGGGTTGCAAGGAGGCAAAGACAGATGATTGTGAGGAACACCACCACAAGTACTCCGTCCCACTTCATTCCATACTCCTCCCCCACACCTGTGACCCATCAGTCTAGCTATCAATCACAGAGGATGGTCATGGGATGGTGTTGGATGACTGAACTCCCTCTTTACCTAGCGCTGCAAAGGTACGCTATTGCAGGCAACAGTGGGCTGTTGCCACCAGCAATGAGAAGGAACCTGTGGAGCAGGCAAAATGCCTCCCACCAAGCAATAAAAACAATAAAAAGTAATACCACATGAGACCTCTTGCCAGCAAAAGCAGCAGAAATATATACTGCACTCACTGGGAACACTTTGTGGGCGGAACCCAGCTTTCTAAACTGACCTTTGATGCAGGGCATGAGTAGTGCTCTTTAAGAGTCTCCTGTTTTTAAACACAGGTCCAGAGCTCTTTCAATAAGCTCTGTAAGACTTTGTATAGAAGGAGCCTGCATAAGACCTGAACTGCATTTTGTTCTGTATCATCAACCACATAGTTCAGGAAGCATGCTTGATTTTTCCCATGGCAAACCTGTGTCAGGAGAAGACGGAAAATACTACTGTAAAAATGGAACAGCTGAAGATGACTATAAACTACTTCAGTGGAAGGCTGGGGATGAGGAAATCATATCAAAATAGTCACCAAGGGGCATTTGTGCCACAGTGGCTGGGTCGGAAGGGTGTGAGGATGAGACCACAATGGCATTTTCTTCTGAGTTTTCACTTCGTGACAGACTGAAGGGTCACTGGTTAAATAATTTCACTCCTCAGTCCTCAGATGTTCCAACTTTGGGTTCCAACAAACAAGATTAAGAAAAACAGAAATGCAATTTTATACTATTAGCCAAGTTTTATCTTATAAGCTGGACCTCTTTTAAAAAGAGAAAAGAAAAACTGTATCTGATGAGGTTTCTCTTCTGTGGAATTTTCAAAGTCTTTTACATCTTTTATTTTTCTGGTTCAGAATGGGTTTTGGCTGACATCTAGTGGTCATGAAATTTCATTGTGCAAGAATCTCCAATATTTCAAAGCAAAAATCTGTGAGACAGTCTGAAATACTTTTGCTCTTGCTCAAAACATAGTGTTACCTCCATTTCCCATAGCAGTGGATGGAGTGAAAACACTTCACAAAGCACTATTATATCTAATTGCCATTAAAAACAAGGCAAACACTTGACTAAATATATAAGTTATATTAAGAACTGATACATTTATAGGAAACCAACATCGTGATACAATAATAGTTATGTTGAACTTAAAGGGAAAACAAATTCCCAAATCCATTAAGGCCCTACTTTTATTAAGCCAACTCAAGGTTAGAAAATTGTTGCAAGCTCTTGAGTTTCAAGAATTCTTCATCAAGATAGAAAAGTAAGGGAGGAGGCAAAATATGTAGCTAATCTGGTACCATGTCCCTGTCTTGTTATATTGTTAGATGGAGGTTCAGACATGCAAACTGGAGTTTATGAGGTACAGAGTAGTAGTAGATTGTGTTAAAGACTCAGAAAGCTTGCTGGGGAGTAGAAATGTTCATAAATGCTTAATTTTGTTTTGGAAAGATAGTGTGTTCTCATTCTTTTTTCAGGGTCTCTGGACTTCTTGCCAGTTCACCATTTCTTAACCTAACTATTGGCTTTCTGAAATATTAACCTGCAAGAAATATACTTCATTTTGTCACAATTTTGCTATCTAGAAAAAGTAGATTAATTATCATTTTAGAGTTTTTTATGCTAACACAAGTCAGATCATTCATTTCAGCTGCTAAGATTATAGTTAGGAAATATAGAAGTTATTTATGTCTTACAAAATTATAGGACATTCTTCATTTCTCTTTTAACTTTTTGATAGTGAATGTCATGTGGGAATCAGGACAGCATAGTGGGGTGAGAAAGATTCAGGAACAAATTTTTCAAGAAAACGCTCAATGACACAAGCCCTTGGGCTTATCTTTCTCTGAGAGTTGCTGTGAGGATAACATGGGGAGGCAGAATCACTTGCACCATCTTGACCTTCTGGAGAAAATGGGGAAAGAAATGTAAGTAATAAGAAGGGGCAACTAATCAGTATGTTTTATGGTTAACCAGTAATGCTCAGGGTCTGTTTCCACACTGGAGATTTTTAATGTCATCCAGCCTTGTTCTGGTGATATACCATTAATGAAGACAAGCTCTGGATCATCCGACAATGGCTGGGAGATAGCCTAAAGCGCATGGCCTAGATCTTGCCACAGATTCTGTTCAAAGTTTCAGAGAGAATACGTGGTATGATCTTCATAGAACTGGACTATTTCTGAATCCACGTTTTGTTTCTTTGCCAGGAAAAAAGCAACGAGTCTTGGAATTCCTTTGAAGGCCTACACATTTATTATTACTGACACTTTTGTGGTTTCAGTGAAATAGACTTTGATCCACAAGAACGTATACAATAATAAATGTGTTAGTCTTTAAGGTGCACATTTAAAATTAAAATAAAGTTAAAGTTAAGGCTTGAGAAACAGTTCCCCTCAATTCTTAACCAAAAGAGTTTTATACACCGCCCAGAGTCCACTGGAGTTGGGCAGCTGTAATAAATATAAATAATATAATATGAGAAGATCATAACGATGAGTTGGAGATGGTTTGACAGAAAAGAAAGGGGGAAAAAAGGAAAAGGAGAAAAGGAGAAGAAAACCCGAAGTCACAAAGCCCATAGAAGGTAAGCATCTCAAGGCTCAGAAGGTGTTCCAAAGAGAGGTGAAATGTTGAACTGAGGAACTTGTTATTGGAGGAGTGTGTGTGTTTTGTAGGCAAGACAGGAATTGAGAAACTATACTCAGCAGCGCAGCAGATAGGAGACTTTAGACAGACCAGGCAAAGCTGACCTGAGAGAGAAAAAGACTGGAAGGAGGCCATCTTGTAGTTTTCTCCAGCCCTTAGATATGCAGTGTTCATTATGAGTGATGATAGATGCTGGGCCAAAGAAAGAAGAAGTCTAAAAGCAGCTGAGTGGAGTCCATGCGGGGCTGGGAGAAGAGAGAGAGCCAGACATACTGCATTCACCCACAGGAGAATTCTCATAGAGGTCACTGGAAAGAAAGGTGAAGCTGAAAGTAAGGAATGGTATTGCATCACCAGAAGTTGAGCAACTGCTATTCTGTTGTAAGCAACCAACTTCAAAACCAGACATTTGAAAGAAAAAGCTGGAAAAAGCGAAATAAGTGACTCTGGTCAAATATAGTTTATAGGACAGTTCAGTGCTACAAAAAACTAAAACTCCTCTGGAATCAATACATTTCTTAAACACTTTTGTATCAAAATATGACTGCATATAGGAAAGTTTAACTTCTCTGAGCTGACACTTTGATGTGTTCAATCTTGTGACACTCCCATAACCATGATGAGATGTACAAAGCAGCTCATCGGGAATTCAGGCGGTTGCATTGGGAATGAAAAGCTGAAGGGAAACAAGCTGGCCAGAGGACAAAGGGCAACTGGAAGGCTGCATTTCCTGTCTCCCACAGAGAACATAATGTGGCTAACAGAGAAGGAGCTACCCACAGTTATTCCTCCCTTCTCTGCCACAGAAAGGTCATGCTACTCTTGGTCAAAGTAGGCCTTTTCCATTACTCTTATTAGACAACCTAGAGCTGCCGAGAAGTTGTACTGGATAATCCTGTGGTCCAAAAGATAAGGTAGTAAACACTGAATAACTTAATGAATATTATCTCTGGCAGTTCAAAAGATACTCAGAATGAATGACTATCACACACAATGCACACACTCACATATATAAATAAAATATATCAGTGTTTAGATATAATCTCTAAAGACAATGGGCAGATCCTCCTTCCATTGTTTTCTTTCTGGTGGGTTCAATCAAGTCAGCTTCCACTACTTCCTTTCCACTGAGTCAGAGCTATTCTTGTCCTAAGAACCTACTTCTCATCTCTTCTTTAAGGTGTTTGTATAGTGTGAGGTACTTCCTCTTCTGGCCCAAGAGAAAGCTGGCTGGCACAGTAGAGATGATGCAATTTGTGTTGTAGTTTGAAGGGAAAAGACCAGACTTCTTGCATCCTGTACAGAGGGACTAATGGATGTTCCACCTGGGTGTAGAATGGAGTAATGTAGGAAACCCAGAAAAAAAAGTTGTCCTAATTTCCTGTTGTTTCATGCCCTGTCAGCTGATGGTGCAAGCCTGTGTTTCAGAGCAAAAGAACCCATATCACGCAAAGGTTGTGGATGCTCTGGAAAGAAAATTCCACATAAACACCCTCTGAAGAAAAGCTAATACTTTGCAACTATGTCCACATTCATGCATAGCAGCTGATACCCTTTATACAAAGGTTAAGCACTTTCGTTTGCCATGACCTTCATTTGATTAAAGTCTCTCTTTTTCTTTCTTTCTTTCTTTCTTTCTTTCTTTCTTTCTTTCTTTCTTTCTTTCTTTCTTTCTTTCTTTCTTTCTTTCTCCAATTTCATAAAGTGTTATCCTCAGTTGAGAGTGGGGGGAAGAGTTATGTAGAGAGAGGGGTGCAAAGGTCTTAGAAAGCAAAAGCAGTAGATCTGCTATTGACTACTCAGAGCCCAAAATGGTCAAGGTAAGAAAAAAAAATGGACTCCTTCTGTTTTTGACATGCTATACTTCAAGAGGAGATATTTTCTGGAGAGAGAAAGCTATCCCCAAGTTTAATTCAATCCCCCAATTTGAAATTGTCTGCTTCGGCTGTTTTACTCCTGAATCAAAGATCCCTTTAAAATCCCTTTGTTGTCAATATGTCAATAGTTGTCTGAGGTCAACAAGAGCATGCCCTGGTGATTCAAATGTTATCCCGTTTCTGATCCAGATTGGTATTTATTTATACTCTTGAACAGAGAGTGAACTGTTTGCCCTTCTCCTCCTCAAATATCTATTGAATACAGTTTAGTGGATTTTACCTTAACTGTTATCCTATTAAAATGAGTAATACAGCTACAGCTTTGGAAACTCATTTTAATTTATAGAAAATAGAGTGCTGCTATGGATTAAGCATCTGCTGGGTTAGTCAGTATCTGCAAGATGGTAGACTCAGCATTAGAACTGAAGCTCTGTCCCTATTGTACATCCATGCATTGGGGATCCCTGAATGTGTGTATATACCAACATTCATAACAAAGTGCTAGTTTTCATCTTTATGGCTTGTCACCAGGTTACTTGCAGGATCACATCTCTCCACTAGAGTTAGCTCAACCCCTGAGAAGCCCAGAAGCGTTGCTTTTTGGTGATGAGGCCAGCCCTCTGGAATAGCTTCCCATTAGAAGGTCATCTCTGAAGATTGAGATTTTCGAGGGGGCTTTGGGGGCCTGATGCTATATGTTGTGCCTGGGTTTTAATTGTTGTATGCTTTTTTGTGAGTTGCGGAGAGTCCTGTGATTGCAATGAGGTACAAATTTGATAAATAAATAACTAAATGAGAGAGAGAGAGAGAGAGAGAGAGAGAAGGCAATATAGCAATCACATACATAAGTATTCTTAGGGCCATATGCAGTTCTTGACCTCATTTCACACCAAGACAGCCAGCTATACAAGGTCAGAGAGAGAAAAGAAAAGGAAGGAAGGAAGGAAGGAAGGAAGGAAGGAAGGAAGGAAGGAAGGAAGGAAGGAAGGAATTCATTGCAAAGACATAAGTTGTAGCCTCCAACGTGATTGCTCTTCTGGGTGTACAGTTCCCAATAGAAAAAAGATTACCCATCTCTGAGTTATGGAGTGGAAGAAAATAGACACTGAATCTTTAATGCAAACATATTTCTGTTCAGAGTAAAAACGTATTTATCCTCCATAAGTAAACCACAATGGTTGTATTCACATAACATGCTAATCCATAATGTGGTTTATTTCTCTTTGGTGGTTTACCTCATTGTGTGAACTCAACTTTAATGGCCATTGTACAGACCAAGTTCTATCAACCCTGAGTAGTCCTTCTGAACATATGAAGAACATTTTCAGCACCCTTAAGAATAGTCCCTGTCACCAGATATCAGTCCACAGGCTTTCCTCTATACCTTTCTGAACCTAAAGCAGGATGAAGTTGAGGAGAGGGCTGTACAAGTAGTCCTTGCTTAGTGACTGCCTCATTTAGTGACTGTTTGAAGTTACAACAATGCTAAAAAACAACAACATAGCAACCAGTCCTCACATTTACGACCTTCGCAGCATCTCTCTGCTCTTATTTTCACTTGCTTATTTCTCCTATACCAAGATGTCCTCAAAGAGAAAGAGAAAGAGAAAGAGAAAGAGAAAGAGAAAGAGAAAGAGAAAGAGAAAGAGAAAGAGAAAGAGAAAGAGAAAGAACCCCGGCTTAGCTGAAGGAAGGTGTTTTTTTTTTTATCCGCACTCAGTTGTGACCGATTCTGCGGCAACTACCTGGACAAGTCCTTGCAGTTTTCATGGCAAGGTGTTTTGGAAGTGGTTTGCCATTGCCTCCTTCCTAGAGTGGAGCCCAGCTGGTGGGCGCAGGAAGGCAGGGTTTCCGTTGCTTCGCATCTTTTTCAGACGTATGCAATTTCCGTATTACCGGCAACTGGTCCTGTCCCCCGTGCAAGGTGCCGCCAGCGTTTTTCCTCCCACCGGGGTGAGAGTACCCATTTATCTACTGGCGGATGCTTTCGAGCTGCTGGGTTGGCAGAAGCTAGGGATGAGACAGGAGCTCACTTTGCCGCACGGAGCTGGGCTTGAACCACTGAAGTGTTGACCATTTCTGGCCAGCAACTTCCAGCATCATTAAGCCGCTGCGCCACCGCATCCCCTAGCTGAAGGAAGTAGCAAGAAGCAAAGGAAAACTGAAGTAAAATCATAAGCACAGTCACGGTCATGTGATTTTGACTTAGTTACTGCTTCCCTTAACAACCAAGTTGCTGGTCCCAATTGTGGTTGCTAAACCAGGACTACCTGTATGTTTAAATGTTTTCAGCTGCAAAAGCCAAAGGGGCTATGGCTGGTGGTACAACATCACTGGAGTGGATATACTGGTGAAAACCTTGTAAAGGTTTAATACATTCATTAAGCAAAGAGAAAATTAGTATGAGAATCAGCATTTTTCCTTCTAAAATTGAAAGAAAAAAATGGTTTTGGGGTTGAAATATGGCCCCAGGCTACAGACTGACCAGCCCTACCCTATAAGGTAAAGAAATGTCCTTGTGTAGAGCATCTGCTACCATTAAATATTTGTATCACAGCAAACAAAAATTAGACTTGGGATGTGCTTGTTCTGGATAGCAGTATTAGGAGATATCTCAGTTTGGGTAAGTCTATCCCATAATTTGAAAACTCAGGATGGAAACACAGGGTTTCCATCAAACCCTGAGGTCCATCTCATGCAGCGCTCTAAAACGTCCCAAAAGGACTCTGTCCAGACTCACCGGATGACAATTTTCACAATTCAGCACAATTTAGGGGAGGGTGTGGCTCTTGGCCATGCTGGCTGCAAATTGTAATCCAGCTCACCACGAGGGCATCAGGCTGGAAGTTGCTGGTTGCCTTTACCTGAAAGTATTAGAAATCTTTCTCTACTTTACTATCTAAACTCCTTTCTTCTGATGATGTCCGGGTTTAAATCTGGGATCTCCTGCATACGAAGCATGTGCTTCTCCATCAAACTATGTTCTCTGACTTCTAGTCCTCTAAAGATTAAAATAAGGGTTGAATGGATCACACAGAAATTGGAAGTAGGTATCTCCTGTGTTGGGGGGGGGGGACCAATTGCAGCACTCCAGATGCCAGTTTGTTCCATCTTAGCATGAAAAAGGAGAGCAAATATCATATTAAAAAGAGATGCAGATACTAAAAAATAAAATTGAGATGGTTTGCAGATGAAATGTTCTCTCTTTTGGGCTGAGAAACCTAGACTGTAACTGACTGGCAAGTAATAGTTTTGAAGGGAGAACTGTTTGTACATACTCCCTGAAGTATGTATATGTTAAGGGACTAGTGTGAAAACCTATTCTGAACCCTGAAGAGTAACACAGTATGAGCAAGCATTTATTCAAGCTTCAGACCACCCACACTTGCTACTTACGCACCAACTACTTGTTTTTCTTTTTGTTTCCGCTGTGTGCTTTCAAAGTGTCACATGGGTACATGAATCCCAGCACTATAAAATACAGGTGGTCTGATTATTGCTACCAAATGTTGTGTATTGTTTCTTTTCAGGATGAACCAACCCGTTTTCTTTGTTTTACCAAACAGGAATGGAGTGTGCTGCAGAAATAGGCAACCTGATAGTGCCCAGATATTTCTGAACTACAACTCCCATTAACCCTTCCCATGGGGCTGCAATTTAAATATCTGGGGAACACTGGTTTGCCTATGCTTGGTGGCCAAGTGGAACTCCAAAAATTAAGAAAGGACTAGAGAAGTCTCCTTAGATAGACCAAGGGCATGTTTTCTTTCTTGATTTCTGTGGAAACTAATGTCCTATCCTTGCCTTGATGAAGCACAACATAGGACAAGTTTCCTGAGCCATGTGCTCTTCAGGTGTGCAGATTTTAAATTCAGGAATTTCCCAGGCATTCTGGCCATTATTGAGAGTTCTGGAACTCAAATGTCCATTCATCCAGAGGTTTCCAGACTGGGGAAGGCTGCCATAAGAAGTTGGGTCTCACATTGCAATCCATCACAAATTAAATTTGCAGATATATAATGTTTTCTTGTGTTTATTGGGCCTTTTATACCTCTAATCCAAAGACTCAGAGCAATGGGCCAAGTGCCAAATACATCCTTATTCAAAACCCACAATAAATCATTACAGCAAAAGCATTAAAGCTAATCTGCAGTAAAATAAAAACAGAGGCATCAATCATTAGCCATATGATGCACATATGTGGATGAAACATGCTTTTGTTTTTCATCCAGGGAGAGAGGACAAGCCAGGCTTCTGCTCGGGGAGCTCAATCTTTTGACCAGTGGTCAAATCCGCTCGAAGCTGAGTAAGACGCAGTCATCCAGACATTTCTCCACTGCCTGCCCTTCAGCCAGAGACTTTAGAGGAAGCCCAGCCTTCACAAAGAGAATTTCCAGCATGTTCTTGTGACATTTCCAGCCACTATCTGAAAGGAAACAACTGGGTGAGAGCCCTTGAGAAGTAAGGAATCAGGCAGACCCCTGCCTGGGCAGCAGAATGGCTGATAACAATGGTGAAGATGATAAGGCTGTTCTCGGGTGGGTGAGATAGGCAAAGGGCTGTTTTATTTTGTGCTGGGAAGCAACCATCATCTGACCCCACAGGAAATGCTGCTAATCCAAGCACTGCTTGCAGGTCAGTATTGCAGGCCAGAACCTTGGTTATTGCAGCCTTGAAACTGGGGGGCCCAGCAGGGAGTGGGCTGTTCCACCCACCCTAGTTCTTACCTCTTGCCAAGGAAGGGTTCGCCTAAAGGCAACCGATGGGATAATAAAAGTAAATTTTTATTATGGCTCCCTATTTGGGTCATGTGAGTACACAATAATGTCCTGTGTTTCTGAAACTGAGACATAAGGGAACGTTCAGGTGTAGTCATGGATGGAGATCTTCCATCCAGTTTCAACACAGTGGGCCATAAGTTGATTCGGTCCAACCTCTGCAACACTCTGATTTTTAAATTGTGCATGAACTAGGCTTCATACTAAACTCACCACCACCACCACCACCACCACTCTATGAATTTTCTTCTAATGCAGAAATGGGAAAATTTCTTATTTTTATTTTGAAATAGAGAGCAATAATGAATGAGTGATGAAAGGCTGATAGTAAATGTGGCAATTGATGAGGCTAACATACCTTCTTCTACCTAGTGGCCAGTCAGTCCAGAAATCATTCTCTTTCTCGTTCTTGCATGCATACACACAGATACACCATTTCCTTTGTCTCTGGGGCTTTCTCAACTTGTTCCTAGCCATGGCACAGTCATGTCCCCACGATGCTGCCTGCATGTCTCCCCAGCATGTGTATAAGGCAACTTTAGCCATTCAGCTAATATTTTCCCCCTTAAGCTGACAACAGCTTATGCCACATTGTGTACAATCTTATGCACTTCAAGGACAATTCTGTCCTTGCTGCAATCAAGTGATGGGGGGAGAAGTTGGGGGAGCTCAGCCTGGAGTCTGTTGGCCACTTCAGGCTGGCCTGGGCACACCTCCTCCCCTCCAGGTCCTTCACACCTCCACAAGCCCAGCCTTATCACGCAGAGTATCGAAAGAGCATTAAAATGGTTTAAATCAAGCAAAAGACGGAAATGGAATACTTTTGCAGTAAGAGCAGAGCCATGAGTTCGGTGGGGGAGCATTTACCTGGCAGTAAAGGATACAGATTTGCAACCCAGTCCTGGCAGCCCCTGCGGCAGGATGCTTTGGGCAAGCAAATGTGGGGGGAGGAGGGGAGAAGTTATCTGCTACTGGACCCAGAGAAGTGGAGGTGGAGGAGAGGAGCATTGGCCCCTTAAAATGAAGAGTGTTGTCCTTTTTAAAAGCAGATGCGTTTGTAGATCCCCCGCGCTGCGAAACTTTCTGCCCGAAGCCTCTTGAGCTTGCTGTTCCAAGTCCTGCTTTTTCTGACCTGAGAGACTGCATTCAGCAGGAGGAAGAAGATGAAGGGGGCAAAAACTATCCCAGGGACCTTGGGGAAAAATAAAGTTTTGGGCTATAAAATATAGTTTTTTCTTGCAGGATTGGCACACTGAGGTCCACCTGGAAAAGAAAGAGCCAAGAGCAACTTTTCAAGTAAACCAGCCCTGGTTTCGAAGGAGGGAAGCCCATGCTCCAGACACCCCCCTCCCTTGTACCTCAATACAAAACCAACTTGCAAGAGTGCAAGATTGTGGTTCAGGTCCCAAATAACACATGCAGAAAAATGATCAGGTTGTTTCTTGGCACAGGAGAGAGGTCTGTCCTCTTTTGCATTGCAAACACTTCCACGGGTGGATTTTGATGGCATTTATTGCTGAAAATGCCTGCATAGGACTGTAGTTTTAAATAACCATACAGCTGCTTACAGGAAAGAAATGGGGGTGGACTAACTTTGCAGTTCAGTAAACAAAAACATAGTAGGTGCATTGCCCAGGAAGAATCCTCCCATCGTTCTGCTGGCTTTGGTCCTCCAGGAGATCACCACTGACTAGCGAGGAAGAACAGAGGCAGTAGAAGCTGGGTAGGGACTGGCCAGGAGAACAGCAACATCCAGGCTGGTCCTACCTTCTGCCAACTCAAGGATGGGGTGGATAGTATTTAACTCAACACTGGGGCAAGACCCTCTGCCTCCGTTTCATGCACACTTAGACCCAGTTACAACAGGCAGCTTCCTTTACACCTGAGTCAAGATCTCTGGGGGAAATGTGTCTAAAGCTTCTTTCCCCCTGCTGGCTTATTCTGATAAGGACTGCTAAGGTCTACTATGATTTCATCCTCTACTCCCAGTGATCCCAGCCAGGGGAAATGGCAATTGGATACAGGGTTGTTGAGAAGAGAAATCTAACCTCCCTTTCCCTGGGTGATGCTGTTGCAAGCAAGGCCTCTGCTTTTCTGGGGAAGATAAACTTCAAGTCTCTTTCCCACAATCCTGCTATTGCAGAGATGGCAACACAAGGCTAAGAGGCTCCTAATCTCAAGGAAAACCATAAGCCAAGCAGGTGCCAGAAAGAGTGCAGAAGTCAAGCAGAAGCTAACTCGGGAGCCCAGAGTTGCTCTTCCCAGCTCTGCCCCAGCTGCACACCGTCCTCACTCTCTGGGGAGAGTCACTGCTCATGGCGAGGGTGCAGTATTTTATTCCTATAGAGGCCTATCAGCCAGTGTTTCTTCACAGGGCCTTCCTACCCCCACCCCCACCCTGTGTTCAAGTGCTTTCTACCACTTCTGGGGTCAGCAGAAACCATCTAGCCGTAGGCCGTGAAATGCACGGTTCCCCATTGCTGATCCCGATTCTGGCTCTCTTCCCAGTTACTGCTAATCGCTTGACTTCTGTCCAAGAGAGGAGGGGACAAAGCCTAGCCGTTCTGACACTTTGGGGGCAGTGTCAGAATCCGGGGGAAAAGGCTACTTTATTTCACAGCGAAGTCGACTTGCCTCTCGCATTCTTGGGCTAGGGATGAGGCAAAGGCAACGCCAAGGGGGCCCAGCGGAACAAAGAGGGTGTCAGGCCATGATTGGACTATAGTCTAAGCACCACTGGGAAACTGCCTCAGGCTACAATGTTGCCTCTGAATGGTTTCATTTTAACTCTTTTGGCTCATAGCTGCTAATAGACACCTCCCTGTGTGTAATTTGTCTAGGGTATCTTTGGTCCTAAGTTTCTCTCGCATCACAAGATCATGTTCCCTTTTTATATTTGGATACATATGGTGTATGTGTTATGAAAGGTCGTAAGTTCCAAGCCTTGTCTTTCTCGTTGTCTCTCCCTCTCTCTTGATCGAGACAGCAGACGCTCTCTTTTGGGAGCCCCTGTTTTCATCGTATTTCTCTTAACACTTGCATTGCTTGGCATGGAGGTTTTGAAGGCAGGTCTATCTCAAAGACTGTCTTCCTGGCTTTACCTTTTGCACTCCCAGGTGAGTGCCAAGCGGCTGAAGAATGCCCGAGTTCCATCATATATAATACGATACAATCATTCAACTCCGTTGCCACATTCTACTTTTCCATACCAGAACTTTCAAGAACTAGATTAAGTGCTGGTTTTTCTTTGTTCTTTTTAAAACAATATTGTACCACTGTAATTATGACTCCTTAGCCAGCCTGGAAATGCTGTGTTCAGGGGCTAGGATAGATTAAAAAAAAAAAAGACTGTCAAAGAGTAAATAAATGTTTCAGAGGTATCTCTTAGGTGCATTAAGGAAGGGGAAATCTGCAAGCATTTCCTCCGTTTCTGTCTGGGCGCGCCCAAAGCCAAATTACCCAGCAGGATCGTTTCTCCTTGTTTACAGTTCGCACTTCCTCTTGATGCAGGAACTGTGAGACCAGAGATTACATTCTAGCCTTGACCCACCGAGTTATCCAAACATCTTGCCGCCCAGCCTCTCCGCACATGCCTGGAAACGCTGCTTCCTGTTGATTGGCCAAGTAGGCGATACCTCACAACGTGTGGGAGAAAAGGAAGCCTCGTCCATTTCCAGGGCTCCCGGGGTTTTTCCACTTTTGTAAGCAAACTGAGAAAGGAGGAGGAGCAGATTATGTCCCGCTGCCTCATAGATAGCCCTTACTGTGAAGTTAGATGACCGGATTGTCATTCCCAAGCATGTGAAGCCTGTTTTCTGGCATGACCAATATGCCACTGTGAAAATTACCGTGAGATGAGGGGATATTGAAGTGCAGCCTGCATGGCTACAGTGATACCAACCCAAGCACTCTTCTCCCCACCATGTATCTTTTTTCACTAAACTATGGTTCATTTTAAACATGGTTTGTTGACTAAGCCACAACATTAAGCCATAAATCACAGTTTCAGAACCACAACAGCTAGGTCCTTTCATTGCACATTTCATGTTAGGACTTAGTGCAATTTGTAAATCCAGCCTTGGAATAAAATGCTCTTACTGATCTTCTAATCTTCACCTTCCCCATCAGTGCTTATTGCCTGGCGATTTTTAGGTCCTCCCCAGCTTGCTGCTCTCCTTGGCTCAATTGCCGTGGTGGTCAAGGACGATGGCAGCTGTACTCCAATGTATTTGCAGGACTCCAATTTGGGCCAGACTGGTTTAGAGCACGCCAATGAGTTTGTGTCTTGCAACTTTACTTTCAGTACATCCTGTTAGAATATGCGGATAAAAATAGAAGTCCCCCAGGACCAGAAAGTCAACTTGTTTATAAAATGTTGAATCTGTGCCATTTGTTCTTTCCTAACAGCTACATCCCTTTTTCTCTGTTCTCATTGTGCAATTGCTGGCACTACTGGAGCCATCTAGCCTTGAACAATGCATAACACAGCTCTTGCCTGTATGCTTATGATCAGTTGTTTCTGCGATAGGGGAGTGGTGGAGACGGTTCATACATTCATCTCTGGCAGCTGCAGGCAGGGGTGGAAAAGAAAGCTGGGGAGCCAGTATAAAGGGTACTATGCTAGATGCACCAAAACAGGGTGGCAATCCAGGGGCTACATGCCCCTCAAGCTTTGCGATGACTCTCAGATTTTTCTCCCAGCTGGCTCCTGACCTTGGACAGTATGTCAAATATCTCTTGTCATCCTTAAGCTGGTTTGGGGCCACTTTATACAAAGAAAAGGTATTTCTGAACTACGGTAATGGTTGTGGGGGGAAGGGTTCAATTAGTCAGGTGTTTTAAGTGCAGCTTCTAATATGAACCCCACTTAAAAGACAAGCTATGGCTTGGTTTCCTTTTATTTCCAGTAGCTTGGTATCATTTTACTGCTTGTTCAGCCCCCCCCCCAAATAAATATTTAAATTAATTCCACAGACTTATTAGGGAAGAGAGACTTTCTCATGAGTTGTCGAATAAACCTGGCATTATCCTAAGTTATTGATGACAATCTCAAAACTGCAGTGGTTCATGCAACACCTTAAACCCAAACCATCAAGAGTCATTGGAGCTGGGCTGTATAAATAAGAAGAAATTAAGCAAGCCACATGTGTGGGACCAAGCTTCTGTTAGATCTTTTCCTTTATTTGCAGATAGTTCCTGGTACGCCAAACAGTATTCCTTACCCTCTTTCCGGCAAAGGCCTATCTTGGAAGAAAAACTGCTTTTAATGTGCAGCTGTGCCATTCATTCATTTGTCTCTTTGTTATGGCACTCAGTGGTCATGCAGAGTTTGAATCCCAGGTCTCAGGGCATCCTTCCCATCACTTAATTTCCTTTTCAGCTTAGCATTTTGTTCTAATTCTCTTCAATTACTGTATCAACCTGCCAAGAGGTGAAGCCGCTCTTTTTGGGGCGGGCTTTTGAATGTAGTAGACTTTTTGCCCCATCCAACAGAATGTGACTTGTAGGCATGGGTGGAAAGGTATTTTCATATTGTTATCTTTTTTATATATACTTACTCATGAAATGTATTGCTCTTTAATAGAATCCATATCTCTGCCTAAGCTAATCCAGGTTTTAGAAGCCCTGGGCAATTTCCCAAATGCACTCCAGGAGAGGCAGGTGGTTAATTCGCTTCCTGATCTTCAAATGTCTAAGTGTCTTATTGGAAGAAGCCTGTATTCTTCTACATTTGGAAAGTCAAAGATGAGACAGTTTCAATACCAACTTGAAATTCTGAATTCTTCTGATTCTCTAGCTTGTTGGCTGCACAATATTCATTTTAACCAGGATTTGTGGGAACAATAATCTAGAGTTTATGTTCCCAAACTCTTTTTTCTTCTTTGTAATATCTAGCACTTGCTGGCGCAATAAATTCATTATGTACTGTTTCCTTAAGCAGAAGCCAGCATCCAAACTCCCTTCCAATCCATTACACACCAAGAAAGCATAGGCAGATCTAAGTTAGCTGCTGGGGGGGGGGGGGGCAGTTTTATATAACCTTGTAAGTAAATCAAGTGATAAACACCTGTGTGGAATCTGAATTCAATGGCCAAGGTTCAACAGACAACACATCTGGAGTCTGAATTTATGCCTCCTTACCATGCAGACAAAATTATGTGCTGTCTTTAATCAATGATTTATTATTTCCAGAACTAGATGTAGCGGCATGATTCAAATAGGATAGGATAGGATAGGATGTTGATTTAAACTGCAGTGCCCTGCACTTATATCATCGGAGCAACCCTTTCCATCTGTCCAGTGACCTGATCGAGCTAAAGAGATCTCTGTGCCAAAGCCAGCAGCAAGCAGTCACTAGTACTGTATATCACTCACTGGGACAACAGCCATGGATTGAAAGCAAGTGAACATTCAAAAGCAGCTTGGAGGATAGACATTGTCTTCCTGTGCTATGCTGCTTTCATGTGGCATGTTGCTATACGCAGCCTCATCATCCACAGTGAGATGCAAACAAATCACATGTAACTAAAATACTCTTTTCAAAACTTTTAGCTTTCTTGCCTGAGCAATCCTATGGGCTTTGAGATATCTGCCCAGGAGCCAGAAAGTATGCAGGATCTCTCACTTTTAGCAGCAGGGAGACTGGGGTCTGCTTCAAGCAACTAGGATAAAACTTTACTCCAATCCATTCCCCCCACCGACACCGAAACTTCTACTGCCAGGCCTCCTCTGATATTGGAACCTAGACCTGGAGGGGCGGGTGAGGAGGCATCCAGTGTTTGGGGATTATGCTGAGAGAGGGATGATAGGCCCGCAGGATCACCCTCCTCCTGGCCCTCCAACCAGCAGCACAGTATAAACCAGTCCTCTAAGCTGCTACTGATTAATTCCCCAGGGAAACTAATGAAGAGGAATGGATTTAAAAACAGGAAAGACAGCTCATCCTTTCATGGTACTGTGAATTCAGCAACAATTTGGATGAGGCATTACCTCTATCCTCTGATCCCCTTGGCGTTCACACTTGAGTGTTTCCATGAATTTTCCAGCAGCCCCTTTCCCCACTTTCTGGAAATGTACTTGCTGCTTTGGGGAGGAAGATAAGACTTTCCTCCTCATTTTTAAAAGAAAAAAGGGGTGTATTATTTGGAGCAGTGGCACAAGCCTCAGAACTTCTGAAGTGGTGTTTGCCTTTTACACCCAACTCTGACTGAAAAGGCACCAGAGAAACTTCTCCACAACCCCGTGGCTCCTTTTCTTCTCTCCCCTCACTCTGGAAAGCAGTTTTGAGTTTCTCTTGCTTGCACCCCTACGCCCACACCCATTACATATTCGCACACAACTGGTGTTGTTGATGACTACTGCCCAAGAGGAAACAAAAGCTGCACTTGAAATGTCTGGCTAATTAGGTCCTCCTTTAACTTGAATTATTATTTTATTCATCATAAGTGGTGCTGCTGGGAAGCAGCAGGAGATCCTTTGCTGTGGGGAGTAAAAGGAGTTGCACAGGTTCTTTGGCTGCTTCAACCTTAATCGCCAATTTAAGCTGCTATGAAAACACAGCCATTACCAAAATGTATTTCTTCTCCTTAAAAAGCCTAACATTTTTATCCATTTTAGAACAGAATTCATTCTAATGCTAGTTCCTTTTTTCATAGTAGTGATCCAGACTTCTTCCCTAAAGAACACTTCTGGTTTAATCTGTATACAAAAGAAAGTTTTCTGGTTTTTTCTTGACTTGACTCAGTTGTCATTATATTAAAATTATGACTGGGAAAAAATATCCAGGACAAGAGTCCTATTTATAAAGCCAGATTAATGTACACCTATTGTGAGTCAGACTCTTTGGCCTGGAAACTGAAGCATCTGATCTCCAAGCAGACTGGGTTTCTGTGATAACAGACAAAACATTGGATGCTGCTCTAGGAAACGTGGAACCCAAGAGGTTGTTGGGTTCAGTGTACTAAAAGATGCCACCGTGGAATTTCTAAGCCCCACTAAAATTGAAGTATTTTATGCGGTAACATTGTGTGGCATACAAGGTGACTTGGCATATAAGAAGGAACCAGGGAGGTGTCTGTCTGGCGCTAATGGCAATTCCCCACTACGGTTAGATAGAAATGGAACATCACTATATTATCTCTGAAGGTTTCATTTAACTACTGTAGCTTATGGCTTGGTTAGCT
The DNA here is from genome assembly GCF_059951505.1 of Python bivittatus. Lineage (NCBI taxonomy): Eukaryota > Metazoa > Chordata > Lepidosauria > Squamata > Pythonidae > Python > Python bivittatus. The sequence goes on from NW_028277035.1 coordinate 67,024,054, forward strand.
GCAAGTGGAAACCCCTGTGTCTGAAAATAAGTTCGGATTAGCACCCTGGGTTATTCCTTTCTACTAAAGGCATTAATTTATTCCTTATTTTCATACGCAGAACTACAAGGACATGTCTACACCGTTCCAAGCTTATAGGATTCATACTCTAATGTTAAGTCTCTTTTCTTTGGCTACGATGAGAAACCCCTTGGAAGCTGAATGGCAGAACTGAAATAATATGTGCTTTATGTTTGATTTCTTAAACCCTTATCATCCTTAGGTATATCATCACAGTCAACACTGATGACCCAAACTAGTAAATCAAGAATAAGTTATTGACTATAACAGTAAAATGAAATCCTTGTAAGAAGACAACTCAGATGCTGGTACTCCATGCTTCTATGGAGTATTCCATAGTTGGCCTGGAGAGTATTCCATAGTTGGCCTGTTATCAGAGAAAAGTCTGGATACAGCACAGGGATGGAAGTGAGGCACCAGTGTGATATCCATCCCCTAATGGCTCAAGAACTGCACCGCCACAAAGGGCCAGAACAGAAGTAATTTCTCCTTGTCTGGGCCGGTTTGCACTGCTGAAATTCTCTTATAGTCCTCTCTGGAGAGTGCCAGAGAAAAGGTCTAGAGAACTTTAGAGCAGACAGCTTTTCATGTGGACCAGCAAAGGACATTTGCCAATAGAGGCATCCTATACAAAGACATATCCAGTCTGTTGTGTGGTCTAAGTTAGTCTATGCAACAAAAGACATGGTTAAGAATAGAAATTATTGGACAATCTTTCATTTGTCTCAGCTCTGCTTTTTATCTTCATTTCTCTCCTCTTCTTTCTTACTCCCTTCTTGAGCCAATTGCTCCTCTTAAAGAATTACACCATTTTCATATAAACAAATATGTATTTACTTACCGTTCAAACAATACCAATGGTCACAAAGAAATAGAAGAAAAGGCATTATTCTATATCATTATACTATGGGGGCGGGGGGGAGGAATAGTAACAGCAGCATCAAATAGGATGAACTTAAGGAAGTCTTCCAGAAACCTCACAGCCACTGAGGGTCCATCTGATTTATACACATTAACAAGATAATAGCTGCTACAATTAACCCTGCCTTGGGCATGTAGGGTTTCTTAGCCCACCGGAGTCCACATCTGGGTTAAAGATTTTGAAATTGCTCATTAAGCTCCCAGACATAAGATTGGAAAGGTACACATGTTCTCTGATCTATTTTTCCTACAGGGTAAAGTGTTGCATTTGATTTCTATTTATATTATAGTAATTTTCTAAATTTGCATCTAGACATACAGCTAAGCTGTTCAACCATCTGAGTGTTTTAAACTGTAAGTCACCTTTTCAGTAGTTTTGGACTAGGGTACTTTGCTCTGGGTTAATGGGACCATGGTTCACCCAATTAACCTAATTTTCTGAGTTTGCATGACACACCGAGCCACATACTATTCATACAGGCAGGTCTGCACAATGCATCAGGCTAAAATGTCACTGTATTTTTCAGATTTTAAGGATGGTTTGATTTTTATGTTCTGATTATTCTACTTTTTAATTTGTTGCACATTACTCTAGTGGATTCTTAGCAGGACAGGGGCATAGCATATTAATTAGAAATATAAACAAACATTTTGGGAAAGGTGGGGGGCAAGAGGCCCTATAATTTTATACACATGCAGAATGCTCCTGCCAGCTTTGGGCTACGTAATCCAAAGAACAGAACTGTTATTTCAGTTCCATGTCTCCCACTTGGAATGCCTAATTCAACTTTATCTTACGTTCCAGTATCATTATGAAATATTTTCTTGCTGGTGATATTAAAGATATACCTATTAGAATGACACTGAAGTCCAGAGGAAATAGTCATGGTGGGAGTCTGACATTTTCCACAGGGGACCACCTTGTTCTTTAAAAAGTTAGCTCCTCCTTGTTGCTGTTCTTCTTAAACACTGAAAATCTGGAAGCCTTTCAGATTGGGCCTATCTCTGCTTAATCTGTTTGCTCTCTTTCTATCAGTGTTGGGATGTTAAAATAGCAGTGTAGTCCTTAGAGTAACTGCCCCCAGTCTGAGTCCTTCCATAGAACTAGGCAATATCAGGTTGGGGAGGGCTGTCCAGGAGGAAGAGCATAGACATCTCTCTTCAAAGAAGCATGCTCAGGTCTGTCACTATAGTATTGCTTATTTTTGAAAGGCAACACCTGGCAAGGTTGCGTCTACCTTTTTTAGTTAAAATGTCCTTTGCTGTCTTGCTTCCTTCACATTAATTAATCTCACAGTAAGGTATCTTGATGAATTGCTGGTCTCCTGAGCAGAGCTTCAATTTACGAATAACAGGTGCCTTACAAATAAGTGCAAATTAGAAGGATTATTCATCTTTTCAGGTTGAGTTATAGGCAAAGATGGAAACTCGTTAATTCAGCATTCTTTAGCTGAATGGCCTACTTCCTTCTTACCATTCACAGAACATTTGGCAACGTAATCCCTGACAGTTAACTTTAATTCTAAATCAAATTTAAAACACTTGATTTATAAGCAGATTTACATCAGCATGCCAGCTCTTGGTAATCCAAACTAATAATTAGGAATGATGGGCATGGTAGTCCAGCAACATCTGGGGTCCAAAAACTTCGCATGGTATATTTAACAGAGAGAGAGAGAGAGGGAGGGAGAAAGGGCATGTGAACAATGTTGGGGCTGATGGGCACCTTTGGCATACTTGGAACGTGGCATGGGTGCTCTCCCACATAGGATTTTATATAAGGGGACTTATATATGGGGTTGATTCAATTTCAGGTTGTTGATAAGTCTGTATTTGTGATTTTGGATATATTTCTTCTTGATTGTGTTTGTGTGTTCGTTTATGGGATATATAACATTTGTACAAAAACACTGTATTAGTGCATACTTTCATACATTTCCAGAGAGTACCATATTCTCTCTATCCTTTCTGGTAGATCTTCAGTCCTGTGCAAAGACATAACCAGAGAATACCATTGTCTGTGTGCATGAGTGTGTGTGCATTTTGACTTCTGGCAACTGCCTAGACAAGTCTTCACAGTTTTCTTGGTTGCCATTTTTTTCTTCCTAGGGCTGAGAGGGAGTGACTGGCCCAAGGTCACTCAGCTGGCTCGTCTCTAAGACAGGGCTACAATTCACAGTCTCCCAGTTTCCAGCCCAGTGCCTTTAACCACTACATCAACTTGGGTCTTAGAGAATCCCATACAAGATTATTTTGTTTTTATTGAAGTCATTACATATTGCTTTTTCGAAGAGATTACAAGTGACTTAAATGGAGATATCATAATGGAAGCCAGCAATATCATCTCAGACAATAGCCAGATCCACCAACAATATGTCTTGCAAACCTCAAAAACTTTGTGGAAACACTTTTTCTAACTTAAGATCTGGTGATGAGTAATGAAGCATATAGCCATGTTTGTTTCTACTTAAAAGCATCTTCATCATCTTCATCATCATCATCTTCATCATCCTTCCTCTGGAAGAGTTTTCAGAACAGGCAGCAGAAATTACTTCCCCCAAAATATAACTTTCAGCTCCACCTTTCCTAAATTTTGGCCAAGGAGTAGGATTTAGGCAATGAGAGATGGAAAATACAGACAATGCTCACTTTCATCTGCATTGTGCCCTCCCCAAACGGTTTGCCTTGTCTTCCCAAAGTAGAAAAGTAGTATGAAGAGGGAAGGCAGATAATAGGAAGATAACTCAGAATGTCCCATGGACTATCTGGAGCAGGAATAACTTGTCCCTGTGGATAAATCAGTCAATCTATCCTACATCCAGCTACATCATTAACATCATAATGCTTATGAAGGTGTCATTTATTCTTTCCTCCTCCATATAAAAAAAGAGCATTTTATCCATGTCAATTCCATCTTTGCTATGTATTTTTATTTATTTATTTATTGGTATGGCCATTATTTTAAGTCCTGTACACTCTGCACCTCAGACAGGCATCTTGGGAAGCAGTAGACTGGTTGGGTGGCAGGGATGTCTCCCATTAACCTTCCACAGATCATGCCACTCTTCTTCTTCCTCTGTGGCCTGCCCCTCTGCAGAAGCATCTGATCAAGCTGTTTTTCCTGAGTTGTTTTCTCATCTTGATTTTTTTGGCAGTGACTCACTTCCTTCCTCGTTGCTTTTCATTCTTTGGTGGATGTTAAAATAGCTCCAGCACAGACCTCCCATCCAAGGGTTTGGCAGATTACCTACTGACCAACATGCTTTTGTTTGCTTCTTTTGCAAGAAGGGAGCAGTGGAGGAACTACCCAGACAGGACTTGAAAGATGGGACCAGGATAACGAGAATGTTCTCCCCACCTGGACCTCCTGCAATTCAAAACCAAGAGGCCACTGAGGGTTCCTGTTAGTTTCCGCTTATTGTTGGCTTTGTTTTAGTTTGTTGTGGGTGCTCCTGGTTATTTCGTTTTTTAAAAAAAGACCAAAACATCTGGAAATCCTGGAAAATTCAGACCAAACATCCTTTTCTAAAGAAAATGTATGTGGTGTGCATACTTTGTGTAACAGCTAATATGGACTTGAAAACATGAGAGCTATTACAAATAGGTATTTATTTACTAAAAATAAAATTTGGGCATTCATGTTTTTTATCTATCTATGTGGTTGCTAGGAGTCAAAAACAACTGAATGGCTCATAATCAATCAATCAATCAATCAATCAATCAATCAATTCATGCTTTCTAAGAAGCAATATTATAATGATATCAGCTAGCAAGCAGAGAGCAAGAGTCTTATACCAGTCCTGGAGACAGCTCTTGAAGCTAATTTAGATATTAACAGAAGCATCTGGATTAACATGCACCAGTCTTCCCCAACCTGGTATTCTCCAAACGCTTTAGAGTAAGTATGGCTATAACCACTGAGAATTATGGGAATTGCTGTACAAGATAGCTGGACCATACCAGGTTGGGGAAGGTTGATTTGGTCCCATGGCCTATCCTTGACTAAATATGGCAAAATTTGGGGGCTTTTTCTTTTAGGGCCCTGGGGTTATTTAAGGTACAGGATTGTGCCTCTTCAAAAAAAAATTTGAAAAGCCTTCCAAAAATCCAGCCACTTTTTCCAAATGTTTTCCTTAACTCCCCCAAACAGAAAAAGGGATTGAAAAAGTTGGCCCTAACTATCCCATAACATGCAACACCTCCCTTTAGGCATGTCACAAAGACCATCCAGAGTCTAAAAAGGATTGCCCAACTCTATTTTAGATCCAAATATGATCTAAATATCTTTAAGTATTTCTACATAAAGATATTTTCTGGACCCATTTCAATTGGGCTTTTGGCTGGGGATATGGCATCCCCTGGTAGGGGGAGGGGTCAGAATGGGCATGATGGCAGGGCTAGCATAGTAACACAATGTCTGTCATCTTGGCTGTTTTAACACCCTTGTAGATACTGATGGCCACCTTGATGGATTACTCATTCATTCATTCATTCATTCATTCATTCATTCATTCATTCATTCATTCATTCATTCAATTTATATAGTTACCCATCTATCCAAGAAACTCTGGGTAGAAAATGAACAAAAGTAAAGAATAACATTAAACAAAAAACAACTAAAACTACAACATGGCTCAATAAAAACGCAAATCATTAGGGACATGCATCCATGCTGGAGTTCCCAAATGATGCCTGCGGGAAGAGCCAGGTCTTAACAGCCTTGCAAAAGGCCAAGAGAATATAGGTGCTGTCCATATTTCAGGAGGAGGCTGTTCTACAGGGCAGATGCCATAACAGAGAAGGCACGCTTCCAGGAACCTGCTAGATGACATTGTTTTATCCATGGTACCTGGAGTAAGCCCACTCTTCCAGATCTGATAGGTGGGCAGAAACCACTGTGGAGAGGCAGTCTTGCCAGTAACCTGGTCTCATGCCATGTAAGACTTTAAAGGTGACAACCAGCACCTTGAATTAAACCTGGAAGCCTACTGGGAGCCAGGGCAGCTCACGTAGCAGTTGTTGCATAGGCATATTGTGATGCACCCAAAACTACATGTGCTGCTGTGTACTAGCTGAAGCTTCTAAATGTTCTTCAAGGGTAGTCCCATGTACCATACATTGTAATAGTCCAATCAGGGGGTGACCAAGGCATGAGTGACCATGAGCAGTGCCTCCCAGTCCAGGAATGGATACAGCTGATACACAATACGTATTTGTGCAAAAGCTGCCCTGGCCATGGCTGCCACCAGCTCCTCAAGCAGGAGCCATGAGTTCAAGAGAATCCCCAGATTGTGAGCGAACTCTGAGTGGGGGAGTGTAATCACATTCAAGGTTAATGATGCATAGTCAGGTGTGTGTGTGTAAAGCCCACAACCAATCTGACTTGTCAGGGTTAAGCTGAAGTTGGTTCTTCTCCATCCAGACCTACACAGCCTCCAGGCACTGGGAAAGCACCTCGGCAGCATCACTTGGCCAGCCAACTGAACATCATCAGCCTACTGATCATACTTAAATCTGTTCTGACAAATGATTTCACTCAGTGGTTTCATGTAGATGTTAAATAGGAGCAGGGAGAGGATCAAGTCCTGCAGCACCCCACAAAGCAGGGACGTAGGATTGGACCTCTTCCTCCTACCAAAACTGACTGGAACCAGCCTTGGAGAAAAGAGATGAACCACTGAAGAACTGAGCCTCCCACTCCCAACCCATCCAGAAGGACATCACAATCAGTGGTATCAAAAATCACCAAGAGATCAAGGAGGGCCAGGATGGATGCACTACTCCCATCCCGAGTCCACCAGTGGGGATCAAGTGTGACCAATGCTATCTCAGTGCTATACCCGAACCTGAGGCCCGACTGCCACAGGTCCAGATTGTCTGCTTCCTCCAGGAAGGAAGTTTGGAACTGCAAGCCTACCACCTTCTCAACAAGAGACTGGACAGAAGTTGTCCAATAAAGCCGGGTCCAGTGATGGCCTCTTAAGGAGAGATGAACTACTGCCTCTTTCAAGGCAAATGGGGCCATCCCCTCTCTGAAAGAGGCATTTACCATCACTTGAACCCATCTACGTGTCACCAGGAGGCCAAGATCAGCCAGGAGTGACATGATTCTAACCCAGGTAGCAAAGCTCAACATCCCAAGGACCCTGTCCACTTCCTCAGGAGTAAGTGGACCAAACTCCACTCAGATAATTGGACAAGACTGGAACCCAATCATCTTTACAGGACCAGCACAGCTGCAGTCTAACTCCAAGCAGATCCAAGCAGATGCATAGCATAATCCTCACAATAACTGTGCAAGGGATCCCCCAAGACCTCCTTTGGGTGACTAGCTGCATTATAGCATTATAGACTTCTCAAGAGAGTGAAGTATTTGCATAACATGTCCAAAATATGGTAATTTGAGGCTTGTCGTGTGTTCCTTGAGTGAGAACTCTGGACTGATTTGCTCTATTTGTTTGTTTCTTTGGCAGTCCATGGTATTCTCAGGAGTCTTTTCCAACACCAACATTCAAAAGCCTCAATTCTGTCTGTCCTGCCTCTTCAAAGTCCAACTTTCACTTCCATAGAGTGTCACAGGGAATACCATGGCTTGCATGATCCTGAGCTTTGTAGGTGTAGACACAAAGGTATTCAGAAGACATTTGAATATATCCTCCTGTGGCGTATTTCTTGACTGCTTGTCCTTTACTATTGATGGTTGATCCTAAAAGGCAGAAGCTAGCCACCACTTCAATATCTTCATTGTCAGCTCTAAGGCTCTCCCTACTATTATTAGTTTAGTTTTCTTTATATTTGATCTTAATCATATTTTTTCACTGTGCTTCTTGACTTTCATTACAAGAGCTGACAGTTCATTTGCATTTTCAACTATCAAAGTAGTGTCATTGGCATAGTGCAGGTTATTGATGTTTCTTCTTCCAATTTTAAAACCATGCTCATCTTTTTCCAATCCAGCTTCCCTATATATTCAGCATATACGCAGAATAAATAAGGGGAGAATATACAACCTTGTTTCTTTCATTTGGTGACCCAGAGCCAGTCTGTTTCGCCATGTCCTGTCCAGATTGTGATTTCCTGTCCTGTGTATAGACAATCATATAACACATGTTGTTACAAGCCTCAAATCACTACAATTCAATACAAGAGAGGGGAAAAAACTCCAGATATTTAGCACTTTAAACAGTTGAAGTTAGACACAATATGTTTCCCATTACTTCACCCAGATGGGACGGAGAATACAGCTCAAAATAAGATCTTTGACCTCTTAAGGTAATAATGGAATGCAGTCAAAGTAAGTGGCATTTTATGCTCTATTATAGGAAAGGAAGAAGCAGGGAAACCAGATCATATGTGCTGGGCCAAAGAGGTTTCTCATGCTGATAGAGTAACTCTATTTTACTTGAAAATAAATTACATTTATTTCAGTAGGGCATTCCTGGGTAGGTGTTTTGAATGTCTTCTCAGAAGTGAGCCTCACAAAATTGAATACAACTTGTTTCCAGGTAAGTAAGTGTAGGAGCCAGTTCCACTGGACATAGTTGTCCTTCCTTTAGAGATATAAGATGATGTTCCCAAAATAAAAGGTGAATGGTTTATTTTCCTTACCTTGATTTACAATCTGTTAGAGTAAGCCTTGTCTCCTGGCTCCATTAAGACTGCCTTTTGGCAATAATGCTCTTTATCAGGCAGTTGTATCAAACCAGCTTTGCTAGAGATTGCTCCTTATCTCAAGGCTGCCTCTTGCTTTCCTGAATACAGCTTTATGTCCTTCCTCCAGTCCTTCTGCCTCTTGCAGCTGGAATTAGATGTCAGAGAAATATTCCAGTTAGTTTCCATCTGATGGAAGCCAATCTTTCCACTGGCTTTGAGTCATTGTCTTTTATACCAATATTTTCCTTCCTCTAGATTTATAAGTATCCTAAATCAAAATTCAATACTCCATGGTTTGTTTTTGTTTATATTTTAAAAGCCAGGAGAAATGTAGTACATCATAAATATAGTTTTATTTCATCTTCATCTTTTTCAGCAGAAATAATACTGAATACTATGTCTGATTAAATTAGCACAAGGCAAGGAGGAAATTAATGCTGGAAATTCATAACTGTATTTGCTTTCCTTGCCAGTGTGAAATGTGAACACAATAATGGAGTAAGATTTACAAAGATTCAAAGATCAAAACAGGGCTGGGTTTCAGGGGAAAAGTTAATACATTTAGAAATTTACTCATGCACCAAAAAACATGACAGTTGTACAGTTCAGTCCTATATATAAACTCAGCCTTAAGAAATAAACTCAGCTAAGCTCAACAAGGTTTACTTTCAGGGAAGTTTATTGAACTGCAGGTTAAGACCTTAGTACCATGTAAACAGGTAAGCCAGTCCTATTACATTTCTGCATACTTATACTTTGTCCAAACTTTCACCCCTATCCAGGGGATAAATATTATTATTAATTTCTTTATTACAAATAATATCATCATCCAGCCTTTCTGCCTATGGGTATATGGAACAACCCTTCCAAGTACACTATATAGGGCAGGGTGATCCTTCTTGGAGAAGATGGCCCCAAAGTTGGCAAAGGGCAGGTAGGGCTTTACGGTAACAACCAGCACCTTCACCTGAGTCCAAGAGCAGCCAGTGCAGCTCCCCAACAGTAGAGGGTATTCCACTAAACTGGCTGGTGCTGGTCAGCAACTGACAGCCATATTTCGCACCAGCCAAAGCTTCTGGATCATCTACAAGGGCAGCTCCATGTAGATCAGATTGCAGTAGTATAATTGGACAATGACAAGGACATGAGGCATGGTTTTCAGGGACTTCTAATCCAAGAAAGGTCGCAAATGGCAACCAGCTTGTCAAAGGCTCTCCTGGCCATGGCTTCTTCCTGCTACTCTAGCAGGAACCATGAGTCCAGAAGAACCTTCATATTGCACACCAACTCCTTCAAGGGAAATGTAACCCTATGAAGAGCAATAGATAGAAAATCAGTGGATCCAGAAGGATTACTGGGATTCAATTTCATTCTCTTTGTCTCCATTACGTTTCTCACAGCCTCCAAGCACCAGTTCAGAAATGGATTGGCTTTCCTGCTGGCCTGGAGCAGACATGTGAAGTTGGGCATCTTTGGCATACTGATTACGTTTAATGGGGAATAATTGTGCCATTCCATATCCACAGCCACCATAGTATGTTGCAGTTTTATTGTTCTTTCTTTGCCTGCCTAGAAGAGAACTGGGACAAAAAGATCAAAAGAAATTATGGGCTGAGTTTGAGTGTGTTTCCATGCTATCAATATTTTTATCCCACAATCCCTCACAACTAATTCACAACTGAACATCATGAATCAATCCACGCTCCCTTTTTTCTACCAGTGACCAATAGGAGATTGAAAAAAAATCATCCAAAGAATATTGCCCCCTGAGCTGCAATTGCTTGTGGTGTTACAACAATCCCTTCCTCCCACACCCAGCAAAAATAAATAAAATTAATTGCTAGTACTTGCTGTGTTTTTCACTGCATGTACTTGCATGCCTTTGTTTGGTGATATGCAAACATACAGATACAAGTGAGAGATTGCTGTGATGAGAGGCAGTGCAAGCAAAGATTTATTATTCAAACAATTAAACAAAAGCATTTAATTCACCCAAAGTCTTCCTAGCTGCCTTGTCACTATTTCTCTGTTGTATTTAAATGCCATTATGAATTATGAAGGTGAAATGGCAGCCTGTCAGCAATTTTGAAGTCCCTGAACTATGGCTGAACTAAGCTGTAAAGCAGATGAGACAAGAGTTTCCACCAATGGGAAAACAGCTCACCCATAAGGTCTCCAAGCCAAAGAAAAGTTCAGTTTTGCTTTGGTTTCTGATAAATTGTGTCAGCCTTACCAGGTGGACCAGACAGGAAACACCATCAGGTGAGCCAATTCTACTTTATTGTAAGGCTACATTAACAGAATCTTGCAAGTCTGAAAGTACAATTCTTCCCCATCTCTTTTACACCCTGAGAAACTAGGGAGGGTCTCTTCTGAGCCTCTTGGCCCCCCACTTTCCAGCTGCCGGCTATGCTATCTCTCATCTGAACGTTCCTTAGGCAGCATCTCTGGGCCCAGCCTCCCAAGGTCCTTCCCACATTCCATTACAATTGTAGCAGAATTGAGCTCCCCAAGCTGACAATATCAGGCTGTAAAAGACAAAGTGAGAGATTTGTACTTTCAGACTTGCAAGATTCTTTTAATGTAGTCTCATAATAAATAGAATTAGCTCATCTGGTTGTGTTTCCTGTCTGGTCTACCTGGGAAGGCTGACACCTGGGCAGAAACAGAAAAGGTGCCTGTTGGGAGATATAAAGATTGAGTGGAACATGAGCTTCTAAGGTTAAGGATAGCTCATTGGCTTAACAGGCTATTGTTAGATCAACCGCAAGATTATTTTAATAAAAACACAAAGTGCTGCCCAGCAGAAAACTAGGCAGCCTGGCAGCCCAGGATGAAAGGGCTGCCCAGGACGGTAACTAGCTGTTGGCGGGAGGGGCAGTCACTGCAGCCAGTCTATGCTGGGGCTGCTACTAGAATAGAACTAAGTGCTGGAGACCATCTGCTCTGCAGGGCTTAACAACAGTTCAGGTTAGAAAAACACCATGTTGAATTAAAGCTGGAAAACACAGGTGCTGGGTGCATTTGCAATGGGCTGGGAGTGGTAGGAAGATCCATCCAGTTCTGCACTCAGGAAGAGGTGAGTGGACTCTGCTGGCAGCAGGCCAAGCAGAAAGTGTGGATTTGCCCAAAATCTGGATCCAACCCTGTGGGGTCTATTGCAATTGTAAAGTGAGAATATGCAAATTGTGGTACTTACTGCATATATGTGTATAGAAATTTTTTTTTTTAATGCCACAGTTGTAAACCAGGAGAGGTTTAACAGTTGACCAAGGGCCAGATCCAGGAAAAAATGTACAATGTCTTACAAATATTTACATGTTTATGTAAGAGGGAAAACATATTAAGTAGCCTGCCTATAGCAACTGGTAATCTGTTGTGGCCTGGATAAGCTGTGGGTCAGTGCTGGATACCCAAGGACCACAGACTCAGAAAAGCTGAAAGCCAGAATAACAGGGAGACAGGCCAAGGGCAGAAAAGTGGAGCATCTGGACTTTCTTCTTCTGGAAAAGCAGAGAAACGGATGCCTGGGAAGAAAACAGCCTATGATCCCAAGATGGGACCTGCTAAACAGCAGCAATGCTTTTTGCCTAGAAAACCAAATTGGTGTCATGGAAAGTCCCCAGATTTTACTGAAGCTTCCAGAGGTTTGCAGAAGTTATGAACAATTATGGAAAAACCTCGAGTTAACAATACTGAGGTATCTTTGAAAAGTCCAGAACAAGGGGAGAACAGTCACACAGGAGGAGGAGGAAGAGGAGGAGGAGGAGGTAGCTACCTAAGGAAGACAGCATGGACAGTGTTAACATAGGCCCTTGGCAGGATGCCTCCTTTATCCAATTGGCTCAGGTCAGCCTGCATGCTCAGCTTCCTTGACCATCCTTGCCAGGACTTGCAGAAACATCACTGGTCTACTTGAAGGGTCAGCAAGTCATAGAATATTGTGTAAGAGGGTGGAAGAGATCACCCCTGCCGAATGCAGGAATCCTTTACTACAGCCTTTCTCAAAGATGGTCACCCAACCTCTGTTTATTCACCTTCAGTGGAGCAATTTTAGCACTTTCCAAGGCAGCTCTTACAGCTGGGACATTTTCCCAGACTGTTCAGTCTGTTTCCTTGTAATTTGGACCCATTGAAACCCATTGTTTCTTGTCCTGTCTTTTGGAGCAATTCTGAACAACTCTGCTATATGTTCTACATGACTTTAGACATTTGGAGATAACTGTCACATCTCTCTGCAGTCTTCTTTTTTCCAAGCTAAACATACCCATGCTTTCTAATGTCTTGGCATTTAAAAAGGAGCTTAGAACCATTTTATTCCAAGGGCCCCATGAGCACTAATCATGATAAAGTTGCCTTAGAGTTAGCTTTTTAACTCAGGATATTTTCATATGTTCTTTTTCTTCATTGTACTGTAAACCACCTTCAGTCCCATGAAGTAGGAGCTATACCAATGTCTGTTTAAAGAAGCCAACAAACTGTTCCCTGTACAGTATATACTGTCCTTGTGGTTTTTAACATCCACATGCAGCTGGTAGGGAAAATTGACTGAAGTTTGGGCTGAAGCATCATGGTCAGTACATGGATGATACTCAGTTTAATTCCCGGCAAGTGGTGGAATTTGAAGGCTGAAGGCAACTTTGGGATGAAAAAGGTTTAGAAATGAGACTTAATCCAGACTAAGACTGAGGTATTGCGGATAAATTAATCATACATTCCAGATGGGGTTTACAACTGGTATAACAACTGTACCCCTGAAAGAGAAGTTCACATCTTGGGAGTCTTCCTAGAAAAAGTGCAGTTCTAATAACTGCAGTGGCTGGACAGTGTTACCTGTTGGTCTTGCTTCAGTTATTTATACACTGACATGTAGCTCAACTATCGTAATGCTGTCTACATTGGTTGCCTTTGAACATAGTCTAGAAACTTTCACCAGATGGTGAAAAATATAGCCGTTCAAGAGTTGATGAGGCAAGGAGGCTAAAATAGATTACCTCTACCTGCACATTTCCAAAACCAATTCAAAGTGCTCACTCGTTCCTTCATTGGCTGATCTTGGAATACTAAGTAGGGTCAGCCACGATTAGCACATGGGTTAGCACTGAAGATGTTACTTAGCCGGGTAACGAAATGTTTGCAAGAAAACAACCAAGCTCAGAGAACCCCAAGGACTCCACCTGGATTAAAGACCAGTACGAAATTCTGGGAGCGTAGGCTACAGTTGAGTTATCTATAGTTGTAGCAATAGATAATACAGATATCTTAGAAAAAGGCAACAGCAAAAAAATCACTTTTGTATTACTGCCAAGAAAACTGTAATGATGTGTCTATGCAATCACTAAGAATGAACACAACTCAGAGGAGGCCTTAAACCAGAAGAAATGGCCTTTTTAGATAGTTAACACCATTCTACAGTTTTAGATAATGGTGTGGACACCTGCCAAGCAATCGGTTCCATGGGATTTCATGAGACAGTGCTAAAATTTTGCAAGAGTTTAGAGTCTGGCCATTTAAAAATCTCTGTAATCTTTGAGTGCCATCTAGTATTGTGGAATGCTGTAGCATCCATGAACACCATGTTGCTGACTCCTACTTTAAACAGATTAGTACCTAAATTACTTAGAAGACCACCTTCATCTACATCAACCATACCATACTTTATGATCAAAAACAGAAGGCCTTTTCTCTTCCATTCTTTGAGAGCTATCAAGCTGGTCATATTAAGAGAGGGAGCTTTTTCTGTAATGGCCTCACATATATGGAATTTCTTGCCATCTGGGGTTCATCAAACCCCTATCACTGCCAGCTAGCTTTAAAGAAAGCCCTATGATCCATTTATTTATCCAAGCTATCCCCTGGACAGGTCTGATCGCTCTGCCCCCAAACTGGTTTTTTTGCTGTTGTTGTTGTTGTTGTTTTAAATATTCTGGAAAGGTTTTAAACTTTTGTGTTACTTTTAAATGTTGATGTTATTAATATTGTATTTCTTTTATTATATGTAAGCTATTTTAGGAAAGTCTTCATCCTTAAAGTCAGCCTAGAAATATATAAATAGCTAATAATTCAGTTCTGCTAGAATCTTCTCCTTTCTGGTTAAGCTGCTTCCTGCGTATCACGTGAACATCGTTTTTACATTTGGAAATTATTTGTTTTGCAATTCCATTTTTCTCTGTGCTTTTTCTACCATTCACCCAAGTCTATTCCTGTAGATAAGTCACACAACATTACCTTTTTGCAACCAGGGATGTGCATTTGTCATTCAGGAACAGTGACTCACATGCCTATTTTATTCTCAGGATTAGTGTTCCAGCAAATACTTTCTTCCATGCCTCCCTCTCCTCTGGGCACACACCTTGAAAAACACATTCTTATACGATAAATCACCCACCTTCTTGAAAAAGTAAACAAAAGGTAACTTCAAATGTAATATCCACTTTCACCTTAGAATCCATCCTTAATCTTTTCTGTCTTATACCATGCTTTCGGAACCAAGACCATCTCAAAAATAAATCTGTCTTCTTACTTTCATCTTTATTTAAAACTGACCCCCATTAATTAATCACAAAATTTTTACTTTATTCATCTAACCATTCAACAACCTAAGGACTGCCTCTCTGATATTCTGATGATGAACAACAGATCCCAAATCCACTAAACATGGGTACAACAACATCTTTAGGATTAGCGTTATGTGGCACTTTGAACTGCAAAGCATAAAAGTGCTTCAGATCCAAAGCACACACAGCACCTCTCTGCAACTCTTTAACAAAGGGGTCTGTTATTTAATTCTTTATTTGCCTTTGGGGGAGGGGGGAGAATGTGTGGCTGCTACCGCTGCAAAGGGCAGCCACGCGAACCCAGGGAAGGGCATGGCTGCTTTAAGGAAATGCAAGCACATGCTACATGAGCACCCTCCTACTCTCTGAATCACCTTTTGACTTCAGAGCACTGCACACCCTTATTAAAAACATTCACATCATTTAAATTGCTATTAAAAGCTAATAGTCACTGATACCGCCTTACTGGTATATCAACAGGCTGGTGTGATCTGGGCTGGGAAATTAAACTGAATTGGTCCTGGATAGTACTTGGATGTGTTTCCTCCAGGGAGTTTCAGTGTGGTGGACTAAACTGGGAAATTAAAACAAAGACAAACCCAAAAGAAAATGGCCAACTGTTTTCCTACTGTTGCCAAGAAAACTTGTTGATGTGCCTGTGAAGGCACTAGGAGTCAAGCTTGATCCAACAAGACTTGACTTACTGCCTTAAAGTAGCTGCTCTGACTTTATTGCTAATCAAAGTGAATTCTGTAACTTTTAACATCAAAAGCATCTGTTACAGTCAGCCTAAGCAAATCAAACTTAGTTGTTCCATAGTTCTTATTCTCATAGGAAATCCCATGGCTCTGAGTCATATCCTAATTCTAGAAGGACTGGATGTTATCAGCCCCAGACCCTGACATGTTGCCAAATAATCTGACTGATGGTTGAACTCTGGCAAGAGCAGGGTCCCTGTCCCTTTAAGACTGCAATCTCACTTGAAAATGTGTCATGCTGAAAGCAGGGAAATTCAGAACTGGAAAAAATGCATCAGAACAGGCTGCCAATATGGCTAGGGTTAAAAAATAAAGCACAGTTTGAGATGGGATTATACATTTCTGAGTCTATAAATCAAGAAGGAAAATCAGCCACTCTTGACTCTGATTAGCAGGCCTGATTGCCTGAGAAAATGAGATGTGTGGTCAGTAGCACCCCTTCAACCTTTTGAGGAAAAAAACCCCCTGATTATTCTTGATTCTGCAGGCACCCTGGAACTCCTGTAATGAGGACCTTGCTTGAAGAAGGATCCAGCTTTTCTGTCAAAGTTTTGAAACATCAATGTTGGATCAAAGACCAGCACTAGTTTGCAGAACCAAATAGCTGATACTAGAAGCACTAGCTCAGATCCTTCTCCTCCTCTCCACTCTCCTCTTTATGTATATCATTACTGATATAAGCTGTATAATATGGAATAATAATAACAATAATATCATTCAGCCTTTCTGCTTATAAGGCAGCTCACAGTAAAAAAAAAAATAGACAATTTTAGACAATTTTTAAAAAATTAAAATCAGACCAAACATCTAAAATCAACTATCAGCTAACTGAAAGTGAATGTTAGTTTCTCCTTGACTCCTTCCATAGAAACAGAATATCTGGAGCTGAATGGAGCTCCCCAGGTAGGCTGTTCTGTAGTTTGGAACCCATCCAAGAGAAGATTTTCTCAATTATATGCCAAACAGGCTCAGGAAAGTAAGAGTTTCTTAAGAGGGCCTTTCTTATAGACCTGATGTCCTGAGAGGTTCATATAGAGTTAGACCTCAGCCCTAAGCAAGTGACATACCTACTCAGTCCTGGCTGATGCTGGAAACTAAGCAGGGTCTGCTCTTTTTAGTATTCAGATGGCAGACTGCTTGGGAATTCCAGGGCTGTCGGCCAAACTGGGAAGTTGGAAAAACTTCCTAGAAGCAGGCAACAGCAAACCATGTGACACACGACACCCCTGCTTTGTGAGCTGTGCTGTTTACCAGTGTGCTTCTGGGTGCAATTCAAGGTGTTGGTTATGACCTATAAAGCCCTACATGGCATAGGGCCTGGTTACTTGAGGGACTGCCTATCTCCCATGGCACCAGATTGGCCATTTCGATCTGAAAGGGTTGGCGTGCTCTGAGTTCCTTTGATCAAGCAGTGCCATCTATCAGGACTCCAGAATCAAGTCCTCTCTGTCATAGCACCTGCCCGCTGGAATGAAGTTCTTCCTGAAATCTGGGTGGCTTCCACCCTGATGGCATTCTGGATGGCCTTAAGGACCTGGCTCTTTTCCCAGGCTTTAGGTTGGCATGGTTGGAGCCACTTCTAGGGTGCACATATGTTGCTGTTGACTGGATTCACCATCTTGTTCTTTGGGGCTGCATATTGTCTGTTTTTATTTTGTGAGCTGCCCAGAGTTAGTTGGAATTGGGCAGTGTCCAGGTCAAATAAATAGTTTAAAAAAAACCCCAACAGTTTAAAAGAAAAGGTTGGCCCACTGAAAATCATCACCTTAGGAAGTAACATTCCTGCCAAAATAAAAGTCTCTTCTTAATTTTCCCATGAAATTTATTCTAAAAATTGGGGGGGGGGGGTAAAAACTTCGCGGCAATGCTATTGTATCCTCCTCCCAAATCACAACATGATTCCAGAAAAGATTTATGCCATCCCAGGTTTCAGACACTTTGGCAAAGGTTTGGATTCACTAGTCAAACATCTTTTTAAAAAACAGTCAGGCAAAGCAAAGGTTGAAAAGTGGGAGAACTGGCCCAGTTGAGAGACACACTTGCAGCAGCCGGTTCACTTCCTGACCCACCAATTGTTAGCACTCAAAGCATTTTTGGCCCTGTCCAGGCTGGCTTTGAAATACAACCAAGAAAAAATCATTTGGCATTTTAAAACTTGTCCATAGAGACCTTAATGGCTTTCTAATGCATGGTTTTGACCACTACTCAGATATAAATTTCCACATAAAATATTGACTTATTCCTGCATTTTAAAACATTTACCTCCCACCCAACATGGCTCTGTTGAACCCTCCAGGCAGCTGACGGCATCAGGCAAAAGTAACTAACGCTCAACAGCATCTCATTTAAATTGCAGCGCACCTTGGCATTGGCAAGGCAAGGTATCAAAGCAAAAATCGAAGGAACAAATGCCAGGGAACTCGCCAGCTCGTTGGTCAACAAAGGTTCATTCCACCCCCAGACCTGACCTCTGCAAATGACTTGTGGAAACGGAGCTTTTGGGGTCTGCCAGACAGGCCAGATTTCTTGGGAGGGCAATTCCATGTGAAGGTCGCATTGCAGAAGACACCGTGCTCCCTTTCTTCTATTTGTACATCCTGGCCAGGCTGGCAGCTAGAACCAACCACAGTTCCACATACAGGCAGGAGGCTGCTAAAATAATCTGCATCCCAAACCCTTCAAGTGGGACCAAAAATTGCATTAAAAGATAGTTTGCTTAACCAAGGTTTGCTGAATAAATCATAATTGGTTGGCCTGTCTCACACTCTAACCTGGAATCAAACAAACCCTATTATGGCTAAGCATGATGTGTGAAATCAGTCTTAAAAGTCTCAAAAGTGAAAACAATGGTTTTAAATGGCACTCCCTATGTGTGATATTTTTAGAAATGTCCCCCATAGATGCAATGTTTCTGCATATTATCCATAAGATTAATGGATACAGTCAAGTGCTTGAGTTATGACTTTTCACATATTTTAGTTCTTATTTTGGGGTGCCTGATGCTAATCTGAATTGTAGTAGACTGCAAGTAGTGGCAAATTTTATGAGTTAGAATTCATCCCTGGAAAACTGGCCATAAAGTAAAATAGGGCTAGCACCATCAATGGCAGCTAATTCCCTCTGAATATAAGATGAGCTAGAACAGGCCAGAGGTCCAGCTAAGGCAGTCAGATTAGGGTTCTAGATTTCAAGAGAGCTGACACAATAAGATAAGGGGGAAAAATAGGAATGATTCCATGGATGGAAATCCTGCAGAGAAAAAAAAATGATCAGGAGATTTGGAAATTCTGAACAATGAGATAATTAAGGCCCAAATATAAAGGATACCAAAGAGAAAGCAAAATGGGAGACACTTGATGAAACTGATGTTGTTGCATAAAGACATTTCTGATAAGTTGAGAAATAAAAAGGTCATGTTTAAAAAATGGAACGAGGGGCATTAACAAAAGCAGAATATCAGAGAATAGCCCAAATGTGTAAGGATGGGGCCTGGAAAGCTAAGGCTTAGAGTGAGCTGGGGTCTGCAATGAATGCAGAAAATAACAGAAGATAACAGTCAAGGAAACTATCAATCTGCTGGTTGGAGAAGATGGCAAGATGGTGAGAGACGACAAGGAGAAGTTTGAACTGCTTATTTCCTATTTTGCATCTGTCTTTCTACAAAAAGAAAAAGTGGTCCAACCTGTCAGAAGCTGCACCACAGGGAGTGAGGTGGAGGGCAGAGGAAAAATGCAGATCAAAGTAAGTAAGAAAATGGTGAGAGAACACCTAGCTATTTTGAACAAATGGTCACACTACCAGATGGATTTGTAGCTGATTGAACAATTGTACCCAATACATGATCCTTCCTGGTTTCGTGCCAACATGGAAGGAGGTATCAGGTGGGGTGCCTCAGGGTTCTATCCTGGGCCCAGTGGTCTTCAACGTTTTTTATCAGTGACTCAGATGAGAGAATAGAAGGAATGCTCATCAAATCTGCAGACGACACAAAGCTGGGGAAGTTTGCTGACACCTCAGAAGAAGCGCAAGGTTCAAGGTTCTGCACTAAGTAAGAGAAAAACAGATGCATGTGTTCTGGCTCAGCAATAGTACTAACGAGAAGGATCTGGTCATCCTGTTAGACCATGGATTATGCATGAGGTAGCAGTGTGCTGCAGGTGCCAAAAAAGCTAATTCAATCTTGGGCTGCATCAACAAAAGTATAGTGTTGAGATCATGGGAAGTAATATTTCTGCTATATGCTGCACCAGTTAGGTTGCACTCAAAATATTGTGTCCAGTTCTGGTTGCCAAAATACAAAAAGGATGCTGAGGAACTTAAAAGGGTACACAGAAGAGTGACAAAGATGGTAAGAGGCTTGGAGGCTAAATCCTATGATGAACAGTTAAAGGAACTGGATATACTTAGCCGAAAGAAGAAAAGGCTAAGGAAGATGTGATAACAATCATCAAATACTTGAAGGGCTGTCATACAGAAGATGATAGGGATTTGTATTTTCCATAGTTTCCAAGAGTACAACAAGAACCAACAGGTGGGAGCTTTATAGAGGGAGATTCAAACTCAAAATAAGGAGGAAGCTCCTGACCATGAGAGCTATTAAGCAGTGGAATAGCCTATATCTTGGAGTTGTAGATGTTCCCTCACAGGAGGTTTTCAAGCAAAGGTTGGACAACCATTTGCCTGAGATGGTATCAGGATATCTGCCCTGAACAGGTAGTTGGACTAGAAGATCGCCAAGGTTCCTTCCATCCTTATGATGATTCTATGAAGAGATTGAGGAACCCTCCTGATAATCACTGAGAACTCCTGGAGGGCTGGCAAGTTCCCAGAACACTTGATGAGAACAAATGTTTTCCCCATCTTCAAAAAGGGGAAGAAGAAGACTCATGAAACTACAGACCTGTCAGCTTGATATCTACACTGGACAAGATCTTCAAACAGATTATCAAGCAGCATGTTTGTGAAGATATGGAAAGGCATCCTACAATCAATATGAGCAAGTAAGATTTTGTCACAAACAAGACTGTGCTGGAGTAGCCTTATCTTCTTCTTTGATAGAGTTACTAGCTCAGTAGATGAGTGCAATGATGTAGACATAGGGCAACTAGACCTCAACAAAGCTTTCAACAGAGTGCCTTGTAATATTCTCCTTAATAAAATGGCAAAATATGGGCCAGATGTTCTACTGTTAAATGGCTTCACAGTTAGCTGAATGGCTGCACCCAAAGAGTGTTCATTAATCACTCCATTTCAGCTTAGAGAGAAGTACTGAGTGAAGTGCCATGAGGCTGTTAGAAAAAAATATTGAGTGAAGTGCCTTGGATCCTCAGATGTTCAACAATTTTATCAATGTTTTCTATGAAAGTGTTGAAGGAGCACTTATAAAGTTTGCAAATGACACAGAACTGGTTGGGGTGGCCAATACTTGAGAAGGAAGAGAGATTAAAAAAGAACTAGGCAGACTTGATCAGAGGGCTGAAGTAAATTGGATAGAATTTAATAGGAGAAATGTTGTTCTGCATTTGGGAAAGAAAAATGTAAGGCACAAGTATAGGATGGGGAAAACTTGGCTCAGCAGCAGTAAATGTGAAAGGGATCTGGTATCCTAGTTGACACTTCAGGCTAGACAACAGGAGGAACTTCTTGACTGTATGAGCTGTCAGCCCGTGGAACGGGGTGGCCCATGAAATGGAGAATTCTCCTTCATTGGAGGTTTTCAAACAGAGTCCGGATGGTCATCTCTCAAAGATGGGATAAAGGCTCCTGAATTGAGCAGGAGGTTGGATAGATGTCTTTTAAAGTATACTCATTCTTCATCTCATGGATGGAGGCTCAAATATGCCTTCACTTTAGACTCCATTGTTAGAGATCAACCTAACACAAGTATTTTTAATTGAATTGACTGTAAGTTTAATGACCCAATATTAATTCAAGCAAAGATAGATAACTAGGAAAATTTGAAACGATGCCCCTGCCCTACCAGTTGTTCTAACTTTTTGCAATCATAGCTTGCGAAGAAATGTCAGTGGTAGTCAAACTAAACCTACAGCAGCAGCTCTTATTACCTTGCAATAATGCCATGTACAAGCGAGAAGAAAGGATGAAATTCCAATTTTAATGGTAAAAAGCCCATGTGGAGCAGAATCTCCTCCTCCCCACCTGTTTATTTCCCTCCCCTCATTCCCTGGTGTTCCCCTTCTCAACTGAGCTCCAGTACCATAGGTGGGATAGTTCAGCACTCTTCATCTGCTTTTGCTATGAGACTCAGACTCCCCCTCTTCATTCCATGGGACTGGGATAATTCAATGTCTAAAACTGTCCTTGTTTGTATGTTTGGCTCTAAACACATAAAGATTCATACATTTTATGTCTAGGTTTAGCTTAGCCATCAACAGTTTATGGTTTAGTGAAGCAGATTACTTCTATTATCTCACAGAATTTGGTGTATCTACAGCATTTGCAGCTGGTGCTGGGATTTAGACATCAAAAAACAGAAATGCTGTGCTACTATACATCCTTCAATTATACCAATATTCTTCCTCTTTTCTATCCCATCCCATCCCATCCCATCCCATCACTGGACCAACAACTTCAGATGATACCCCCTGGCAGAAAAATGACCCATCTAATGTTAGTTTTCCCAAGGCCTTCTTGCTCAGTAGAGAGAAAGCTTCAGCCTTGGGAGCCCTCACCTTTCATCTTATCCAAGCAACATTTTATGGGAGTTAAGCAGCAGTAAAGGTATTTGTTCATTGCTATCATTCCTTAGTGCTCTTGTTTTCCCAGCTCCTTTGGGACTCATTTCTCCCAACCCTTTGTTGCTCCCTGCAGCGGATACCCCTATATTATTAATAAGAGTCCTATGAATTATATCTTTATAATTCATACGTGTGTAATTATACGTGTGTAAAAAGAGCAAAGATTCTTTAGGGAAGTGGCTACAGTCAGACTGATTCCACCTTTGCAAAACAGACTTTTTCTCCCCAAAGAATAAAGCAGAAATGAGATAGGAAAAGCAGCCCATTGTATGTCCACATGTCTCGGCTATGACCAACTGCTCCTATATCTGAAAGTGACGGAGGAGGGAAGAGAAACAGGATGTGAAATTACCCTAGGTTTCCTGTTTCCTGAGCTTATCCATCTTGTCAGAAACTGATCTTGATCTGACCAAAATATTCTAAGCTCCCTAAACCAAACACAGTACAAAATAAACGTATCCTTAAATGTTAATAAAGTTCACTAGAATAAATTATGGATATAGGAAAATTAGAGATGATCCATTTACCATCTCTGACCCAACTTCAGCACAGAGGCCATCATCAGAGACATACTCTAGTCCTTTCCTAAGATGGTGCCTCTGTAGATATTGGACTACAGTTCCCATCAACAGCAGCCAGCTTAGATATGAGATGAAATGGGTAGCTAAACGCAAGCATTTCAGTTATTGCCCTGAGTTTTCTCCACGTCTGTCTTCCCTATTTTTCTTCTAACACATGGAAATAGGGCAGGCGAATGGCCAGTTTTCTACTGTTATTTAATCCTGGATTACTACCACACACACACATTATTGTGTTACTGTTTTTTAAATGTCATTTTAAAAGTACTATAAGATATGGTTTAGAAACTGATTAGCAATTATATTAGCCACTGCAGGAGTTTTATGTAGGCATTACATGCCTCCCAGGGGTAGAATGTGGGTAACAGTATGTTGGCTTGCAAAGTAATTTCTGGATTAGAGAATTTAGCCTGCATGGACAAGCATCAGGGATATCCATAGACTGTGATAAAAAAAAAGTCAAGATGGTGGCTGCAATGGTGTGATTAAAGCTCTGCTTATTTGTGTATATGTGTGTGCGCATTACACATTAAAAAAACAGGCAGAACTTCAACTGCACCATTGTGGTTGTCAACCTGACTTTCTTTTCTATACCCTGCAGACACACCAAATGAGCATGCTTGGTGCCTATAAACTGTATAAATAAGTAAAAATAATAAAACTAGGCTTCAGTTGTACATACCAATCAGAATAGACCAAAATTAACTGGTATTGTCCTTACCATTAGCAGAGAATGATGCAGGTGTCCAGGTAGGATTAAGGCTGGAAACTGAGTCTACATCTTCTCTATATTATAAGTCTACAGGTGTAGATGGCGTAACTGAAGAAATGTTAAAATATGGATATATTTGCTTGTGAAATGGCTATGCAGCTTCTTTAATACGTTTGCAGACTGTGTCTGTGCCCTATGATTGGAAGAATGCTATATTTTCCCCCATGGTAGAAAGTAAGGAAGATGATCTTGACGGAAATATGCAAGAACCATTATCAAGGCAAAAGGAGTTGAAGCACTTTTTAAGTCCAGAAAAAGATATAACATTCAGAAGCAGCTTAGCCAGATGTCTCCCTAATTCACTGGAATATAAGAAGCGGGAGGAGTACAGCACAATCAGACTTGCAAGGTTCTGTTATGATAACCAACCTCAATAAAGTAGTTTTAATTTTCCTATGGAGTTGATTTCCTGGTCTCATCTACCTCGTGGGAACCATGATGAAAGTAAAGAATGCATGAGCGTGAAGCTTGTAATTTATGCTTAGCAAATAACTGAGCAATGAGCAATGAGTAAGACAAGGATGTGTGATGTCCCTTTGTTGTTTAATACATCGATGCAAAGATTTATAAGGAATGGTTATGGTGATAATAGCGGTATGTTGGCTGGGTTGTAAATGTAAGTGTGTTTTTGTATACATATGATGCTGAGTTCTTGGCTGAAAATGTCAGATTGTATGATATAGCAAGGAGTATGGGTCTGAAAATGAAAGTATCAAACACAAAAGTAGTGGTGGTCTGAACAATTGTATGTTCATGCAACAGATTGTCCCCTAAGCCCCTCCTCTGTGGGATGCCACAGGATTCTATTCTCTCTCCTCTCCTTTTGAACACCTCCATGAAACCACTGGGTGAGGTCATCCACCAGTTTGGGGTTTGGGAGCATCAGTATGCTGATGGTGTCCAGTCATATCTTTCAACTCGGGGCCAGCCAAGTGAAATGGTTGAGGTTCTCTTCCAGTGCCTGGAGGTTGTGTGGGTTTGGATGGGGAGGAACGGTCTCCAACTCAATCCTACCAAGACTGAGTGGTTGGGGGTGTTTGAACCACCCAGATCTGGGGACGTTCCAACTTTGACCTTGGATGGGGTGGCACTCCACCATTCAAGGGTGGTGGACAATTTGGGGGTCTTCCTGGACTCACAGCTCCTACTTGAGCCAGTGGCAGCTATGGCCAGAAAGCCTTTGCCCAGCATCATCTAGTGTGCCAGTTAACTCTTTCCTAGATGCGGGGGGGGGGGCTTCGGACAGTCACTCATGTCCTGGTCACCTCATATCTGACTACTGCAATGCACTCTACATGGGGCTGCCCTTGAAGACCATTCTGGCAGGTCCAGAATGGCATGTGCAATGATGGGCATGCCTCAGTATACACTTATAACACCTCTGCTTTGCGGGCTGCACTGGTTGCAGTTTGCTTCTGGGTGTGATTCAAGATGCTGGTCACTACATGGCATATAGGCCTGGTTACATGAGGGACCACCTGTCTCCCGTAATATCTACCTGAACAATCCAATTTGGTAGGGTTGGCGCACTCTGAGTTCCTTCAATTAAACAATGCCATCTGTCTGGACCCCAGAAGCATGTCTTCTCTGTAGCAGTACCTGCCCTTTGGAATGAGGTTCCCACCAAGATTTGAATGGCCCTCCCACCCTCCTGGTTTTTTCGAAGAGCTCTGAGAATGTGGCTTTTTGCCCAGGCCTTTGGCAAGGACAGTTGACGCCCCTTTTCTTCCTTTTCTTTGTTCCCATCTGGGTTTGTTTTCTCTGCCAACTTTGTCTCTTTGTTTTGTGTTTCTTGTTAGTTCATTTTAAATGTTTTTAGCAATTCGTAAACCACATATAAATTTAATAAATTATACATAAATGACAAAAATCTAGAGCAAATAGATGAATTTGTGTAGCTTGGTAGAATGTTATTAAAGATTGAGGGGGGGATAAAGAAATGTTGAGATGTGCAAATACTGATAGAAAAGTAATGAACAATGTATAGTCTGTGGGAATGAATGTTAGTTGAAATAATAACAATTGTTGTGTATAAGAACATGTTTCTGCCCACTGTGTTACATGGAGACATGAGCTGAGTGTGTCAGGAGAAACCTACAATGCATCTAGCAGGGATGGGGTACTTAAAGTGTATGTGGTAACACAAGAAGAAATAAGGTCAAGAATAAATGGGTGCAAAATGAATGTGGATTCCATACAGAAGTGGGTGACCAATTTGAAAGAGGTGGTTTGGTCATAGAGAGAGAATGAATGAGGATCCAGTTGTAAATCAAATATATGAAGGAAGAGTGAATTGGATATAAAGGAAGGAGAAAACCAAGAAAGTCATTGTTGGATGGCATGGCTGAGTTCCTCAGAAGAGAACAAAAGGACAAGTGTGAAGCAGTGTAGAGAGGTGGTGCAAGCAAGGATGATTTGTAAGTAAAAAAAAAAAAAGTATGGAAAAGTATGGATAATGAGTGGTTATCTTTCCTTTCCTTTTCTTATTTTATGTCTTTAATTCTCCTTCTTTTCTCCATATGCAGAATATTGCTTATCCCAAAAAGGAATGTGCATGTATGAAAAAGAGGTGCAGTAGTTAAAAATCCATAACTCTTGTTTGCAGCAGAGACTTGGGGAAGGTTAAATGGGCAGAAGAAGGGGATTGGTGTAAGCAGACGGAGGATGCAGGTGGCTGCTAACCCTTCCGTTCCAATGGGCCAGTCCACCCACTTCCCTTTCAGTTGGGGAGCCTTTGACTTTCACATATTTTCAGGGCTTCCTCTTCATCTTAAACTGGGAAGTGGCTTTGTATATTTAGCGTAGCTTAGTTTTTGATCTATTTTTTTTAAAAAAATACTTTGGATTCTGAAAGGTTCAGCAGATTTCATGCCTCCCTTTTATATCCAAAAGTCGGGGTGGGGGGAAATAGTCTTGGTGTCCAGATGGGGGTAGGAAACAAAAGGAAAGGAAAGAAATGGGGGAAACATGATTTTAATAGTATTGCTTAAGAATTGTTCTGTTACCAGAAAGCTTAAACACTATGATCAGGATAAAGAGTAAAAACTGGGAAAATAATGGAAAAAGCTGTATGCTTCATTATGATTTTTCTTCCAATGCATTTTGATTCAGGGTTCAGGCTATCAAAAGAAGGGAAGGTAAATTAGATAAAATATATCCAGAAAGGGATAGGTAGCTCTAGAAAAATGAGGTGAGGGGGGAGAGAATAATTGAGGTCCATCTAAGTGATAACTATTGAACAAAACAATCCAACCCAGTTTGGCTTTTTGTTAGAGTAGGCAACCATTGAAGTTGCCCAAGACCCATAGAAGAAACTTAATTCCAAGTTTCTGGTAGAGCCAGCTGGTTAGACAAGTGAAACTGGTAGCAGACCCATTGACCCTAATTACTTGTGACCACGTATTGGAAGAACTATCTGCCACATGGCATACCAAATCAGTATATTTAAAGACTTAGCAGGTCATTTGAACTCAGGTCTTGGATTACGCAGAATGTGAAGCATCCTTTTTTATCCAAAGTTTGTTCCTGAGTAAATTATGTGAGTAATGACTGGAGATAAGCTTCTCAGTTGTAGCTAAGGTGGCCATGCGCCCCACTTTATAGAGGACAATTGTTCACAGTGTTGTCATTCCAAATCTGGTTTAAGATAGAGCCCTCTAGATAGAGATCATTAAGGGTACTGTGAAGCCAGTCTGCCTTCACAGAAGTCCAGACTGCAAGTCACATAGACTGTGAACATCCCTAATACACATCCCTCTGTCTCAAAAGGGATCCTCCTGAGAAAGGGTACCTAACATCTAGCAGAAGGAGATCCCCCCAGCACCTCTGTTTCTGTAGAGAAAAAGGATTTATCTTATAAAAATCCAGGGAGAAGCAGTATATAAAGAATATTGGCCAGTAGGGTTGGGGCCAATCTAACCTCTGGGGGAATTATGTTCCCAAGGGCAGGTGCCAGGGCAGAAAAGGCTCTCCTCCTGGGTCCCATCAGATAAAACTCCTTCGTAGATGGGACACATAAATTTGCTATTATTTTTGTGGTTTTAGCCCTTGTACACTGTCCAGAGTATTGGGAGATGAGCAACCGTATAAATTGTTTAAATAAATAATTAATAAAATGAAGAAATGCGTTGCATTTCTATTTAAATTATTATTATTATTTCCTAATTTGCAATTTGATATATAACACAAATTTTGTGGAAATAAGTATGCAGCTACATATTTAAAAAATCCAAATATTTTTGGGTTGATGCATTTTTTAAAGCCACTCTAAGTGTAGAACCTTATCTCTGGAATACTTTCATCTGGATTGTGAAAATGTCAGAATTTGCAGAAATGGTGAAACTGACCTGTTCGGTCAGAGAACAAACAACAGAAACTTTTTTGAAAGACTGAAAGCCTTATATGGGCTTTTTGTTGAAAGAAGAAAAAAATGAATTGATTTATGGATTTGAAGACTAAGAAAGATGAGGATTAAATGAAGGCGTGAAGGGATTTACATACTTAAGAGGGAGGAAGGACAATAAGAATGTAATTACCTGTTGAAGAGAAAGTTGGAAGTCATCTATATGTTCCTTAACTTTGGTTTTCTTTTTTTTTTCTTGCACCTTTCTGTTTTTCCATTTTTTCTTTTGGTTTGTTATTATTAAATGAAAATGTTTAATAGATGTAATTTAAAAAAATACTTTCATCTGGGAAATTTGATGACCAGAGTATTTTTTGTTGCTGTTGTTGTAAAGGCCCTTTAGTTAGATGGATACTTCCCCTTGGTTTAGGTTTACCTTGCTGCTCTTTGATATGTTGTTGTTGTTGTTATTATTATTATTTATTAAATTTGTCCTCCGCCCATTTCCCCCCAATGGGAGACTCTGGACGGCTCACAACACGTTAAAACAATAAATAAATATACCATTAAAACCTATAACAATTCACGTTTACAAAAATAAAAGGGAAAAAATCCAGGAGGCCGATGGTTCAGGGCAGCAACGCCAGGCCACTAAGGGACTAGCCTTAGTGATCCCCTCCTCGCCCCAGGCCAGATGGCAGAGCCAGGTCTTCAAATCCCTCCGAAAGGCCAGGAGTGAGGGGGCCAACCTCACCTCCAGGGGCAAGATATTCCAAAGGGCGGGGGCTACAGCAGAGAAGGCCCGCCTTCTGGACCCCGCTAGTCAGAGTTCTTTTGCCGAAGGGGTCCGGAGCATGCCCTCTCTGTGTGATCGGGTGGGACGGGATGAACTCATGGGGAGAAGTGGTCCCTCAGGTAACCTGGTCCGTGCCATGTAGGGCTTTAAAGGTGATAACCAACACCTTGAATTGGACCCAGAAGCAAACCGGTACCCAATGCAGCTCATGAAGCAGTGGTGTTATATGGGTCCTTCGGGCCCCAAAAATAGCTCGCGTGGCTGCATTCTGGACCAGCTGAAGCTTCCGGATACTCTTCAAGGGTAGCCCCATGTAGAGCGCATTGCAGTAGTCTATCTGGGAGATAACAAGGGCGTGAGTGACCTTTTGAAGGGCATCCTGATCCAGGAAAGGGCGTAACTGGTGCACAACCCAAAGTTATGCAAAAGCCCTCCTGGCCATGGCTGCCACCTGCTCTTCAAGCAGGAGCCATGAGTCCAGGAAGACCCCCAGATTATGCACTGGGTCTGTCTGGGGCAGTGCCGCCCCATCCAGCACCAACGATGACAAAGTCCCGGATACAGAGGAGCCATTAACTCACAGCCACTCCGTCTTACCAGGGTTCAGCTGAAGCCTGAATTGTTTTAAATGTTGCTGAATTAATGGATTTTGTTTGGTTTCTTATTTGTAGGAATGTACATAAGCTGTTCTGAATATTGAAAAAATGGAACAGCTATGTGAAAATACCCTAAATAAGTATCTAAATAAACATGTAAACATTGGGAACCTCCTGGCTCTGCTGGTTTTAGTGGGGTCTCACACCCACTGCCTAGGGGTTCTGAAGGCTGACATCCTGACATTGAAATATAAAGATCTTTCCAAACATATGTACTTTTCCTTTACTGTAAGTGGCTACGAGGGGAAAATTAAACAGTAGTTTAAGATTCTAGTGGTTAGGAGCCAGCAAAGAACAAAGACAGTTTCTGAATGAGCAATGTTAAATGAATGACATACTTAGCCAGAAAAAATGCTAAATCATGGTGTTGGCATCTTTAAGAACAAGATTGCAGGACTACAGATGGAAAATAGTTCCCAGGAAACTTGAGGGTGGGTGGGAAGAAGAGCCATTTCCCACCGTAGTCTTTTCTGGCTGCAGTAAAGACTTGGCTAGCCTACTTCCCTTTTGACTGAAAAGGTGACTGATTTATTATTTTAAATAAATGATTTTTATTTCTATATTAATCATATTAACGTTATGCTAAGTCATGGTTTCTCTAGCCATAGTTTATTGAATAAGTCATGGTTAGATTTGCAAAACTCTCTAAGCCATAAATCTTAGTTTACAAGCCTGAGCTCATACATACCACAGTAAGTCCCAAACCAATCAGCCACATTGCTAGTTTTGCACACTGTATGAACCAAGCTATTGTCAGATGATGACTTTTTTACATTTTGAATGCTTTTTATGCTTTTAAAAGTGGGCCCCTGTAACAGGACTTTGGCCTCGAAGGGCTAGATAACAATATTGATGTATATAAAAATAAAATCTTGTGGATGGGCAGATTTTGCATTTAAAATAATACCTCTACCCCCTCCTCTTCCTTGAAACAAGTGATTACTAGATATGCAGGTGAGTTGAATGCATGCCTTTGGAGAAGCTGTTCTCTTTGAACCCAGTTTGAAAAAGCTGTCTACAGCCTAAACCGTAGACCAAATTTAGTAAGTGATCAATTAGGTGCATTTCTACCACTTGCTCTCATTTTAGGTGCTCGGAATTCTTGTACAGCAGAAAGCCTTTCAAAATAAGGGAAAACAAAGCCTGATGCTGAGTGAGTTGCTGTGACGATGACATTGAAAGGAAAACAGGCAAATGCACAGTGACAGGTCTGCTGCATGTTAGTTCTCTGTGTTTCTTTTAAAGCTGTGATGAGACAAGGCTGCATATTTGCATTCACTCCCTGACCCAAACTTCCAATTGCTAGAGACAGAAAGAAGTCAGGTCAATTACACTCATTTGTCTGTCTTGCTTTTACTGAAATCATTCAGACAAGGAAAATTGCATTACGTTGATTCTCTAAGGTATAATTTAGGCATGAGATGTTTACAATCAGGCCTCATTTACATTACTTGAGAGGGAGGAAATATGGGCTTCTGTGGGATATTTCAATTGGTGGGTAATTTGCCAGTCTAAACACTTACATTGCTGCACTTAAGCAAATAACGGGGCAGATTTTGCATATATAAATAATGTGAACGGCCCCCATGAATACTTGGGACTGGGGGAAGCAGAAAGAAAAGAAAATCTGTTGCAGAAAGTATGAGCATTTGTAATAAACTGTTCATGGACTATAGGCTGAGTAGGCAAGAAATAGGGATGCCCGCATTAAAAGGCGCTGTGATTCTCAAAACAGCATCAGCCCTACTTTTGGCACAAGATCTGTTCATTAATTTCAGCAAACTAGGTAGGATTTATACTGAAGCTCTTTTTGCTTCTGAGGAACCCCTCCATGGTATTTGTTTCCCCAAACACAGGACTAATCTGCATTAGTGTTTCATCCTAATACTACTGTATCCTATTTGGCTCGCTTATGCAGCACATTTCACACTTCCCAATTCATTTTCTCCAAGTTACTTTTATCATGGCTTGTGCGGCCAAAGTCTTTTTAACCCACTATGACATAAAGGATTCCAATGGACTAATGGGGTAGGCAATGGCTGTGACAGAACTGGGCGGGGGGGGGGGGGAGTTGAGTTAATCAAGGTCAATAGAAAATAACCCAGTTCAAATCAGCCTTCCTTAATCTGGTACCTCCAGATGTGTTACAGCTCCAACTCCCAGACTTTCCAGCCAGCCCTTGCTGTATTTCACATTTCTCACCAAGAACATGTTGGTTCAACTATGTGTTAGGGCCAACTTCATTTCAGTGAGATTCCACAAACAGCTGTTTTCAGGGTGCCAAGAATTCCAGAAGTTGCAGCCCCAACATGTCTGAATTTGGAGAAATGCTACTTCAAATGTTTTAAGCAGAGCTATCCAGAGGCACAGAGGAGGTAGCAAGTGATAGGATCTCACTGGAATGAAGTTAGCCCTAATGCACAGTCAGATAGGCTTGTTCTTGGTGACAGAATATGAAGAACAGCAGGAGAGATAAAATCTTGGGGTTACGGTGGGTCAGACTTGAGTCTTTACAAAACATTGACACTACAGTCAGCTCATGGTTCCTTCCATCTGCAACAATTCTAATTTATGCCAGCTGCAAAGGTCTGTGTACTGTTGATATCCATCCAGGGGGACCTGACCCCACGCTGCTAACTAATTTTTCATCATTAGTAACTCAGTTGTGCTTGGGATGTTGTGTTAGGAATGGCTGTTCTAGTCATACATTCTCAATATATGGGGAAAAAAACTCAACTTCTTGTTGGGTAGCCACAGTGTCAGCCACTAAAATGTTATCACAGGACAACCTCTGACACTCATTTATGTCACTGCAGAATATCCAGCATGACAGAATATCCCAGAACAGAAGATGTGACTCAATAGCTTCCAAAGTCACATTAGGGTCACACTGAAAAGGCAGTTGGGGTTTTGCCATGGCTGCAATGGAAGCTGAAAGTTCCTCACTATTTTGTGTTAATGTGTGAGACAATTTATATAAAATGAGAAAGAGGTTGTCTGCGGGATTGTGTGACAGCGATGAATGGAACTTTTGCTTTGCTTTGCCTTCAAATGGCTCCCATCCCATCAGGACAGTACGTGTGCCCTTTCCTCTTTTTTCCGGGTGCGTTTTGTGCATACAAGTGCTAGGTGTGGAGAAGGAAGAGTGCATAGTGAGGCATAACAAATAACATTCTCTGCTGAATGACTTGCTGCCCCAAGTGATCTGCTGGAAGTGAACCTAAAGCACTTGTGGAAACCAGTCAGCCATGCTTCGGGCTGGACCTAGAGTGGGATCCAGATCCTGGCACACTTGCCAGAGGGAATTTGCCCAGCCCAGTGCTGTCTTTCAGGCTTTAATTAAAACTTTGCATTATTTTTGTCTAGGGTTATTTTCCAACAGTTATGATTGATCATTTCTTGGCTTTCTAATGTTTTAAATTTTTAATTATTTTGCTGCTATTAGTGCTGCGCTGCTCATTTGCCTATTTGTTAGGTTTTTTTAATAGCTGTTTTGAGGGCGATTTGTTGTTTTTTTAATGGACGTTGTTAGCCATCCTCCTGGCTCCATTGTAGAGATGAGTGGGGCTGGCTAAAAATGTTTTGAATGTTAGCCAGTAAACTAATAAGGCAGTGGAGGACATGGACACATTCAGGCAACTCTTTCCTTACTTCCTCTCAGAAATGCAGGATTTTGTGGGGTTTGTTGTTTAGTTAATAAATAGAGAACACAAGCCAGAGGTTGGACTGGATAACTTTTGAGTTGCCCTCCAACTCAAGCATCTGTGGTAAATGTATCTGTAAAAAATACATCCTGAAAATAAGATTCGGAAAAACCAGTAGCAAAACTTTTATGCAGGCAGAAGACGTTGTGTTTCAAAACTGGGAAGGAAATGCCACAGGATGTCCTCTTGCTTCTCTGATGTGTCAGTTGGGATCAAAAAGGACATAAAACCAGAGGATTGGTATAAGCAGGAAAAGCGTTAATCCGCTGATCAGTTTCTCTGCTCCTCTGTGCTGTATATGTTGAAGAACATGCATGTTAAATACATTACATTTTGCTTCTTAGAGAAGATACTCACACCTCAAGCAGCAGCAACACTGTTATTCATTTTGGTTTCCAGAAAAGTGGGTAATTACAAATACAGCCATAGGGTGCCAGGAAAACATGCTTCCTGGCATCTGAAGCCATCTGTAACTAAATTCCTACAGTTTAAGGGTGGGTTGGTTTTTACCCTCCATGCTTGTTATGTTTAAACACGCCTCAGATGGCCTACTTCAGCCTGGGCTCCTGATTCTAGAATGGAGTATTAGGTTAGAAGCACACAGGACTGCTTTCTGGAATGTTTCAGTCCTCAGCCTTCACCTGTCAAATATTCTATTGTCATGCACATTGAAGCTTTGAAATTAAATCTTTGGGACACCTCTACTGTAAGATTCCAAGAAAATGCTTGGTTTATTTCCTATTCAGCATATGATTACTTTTTTTAGACTTGCTGTTCTTGTCCCAATAACTGCAAAAGCTGTGACAATGACCTGTAGCATATTGATATTGTTTATCATTACAAATGACCTTTCATTGCTGTTAAGGATATGGTGAGTTCAGTGACAAGAGTTCACAACACTGTTTTGATACTGTTTTCATTTCTGTCGAATCCAAATGTATGAGAAGATGGTCACATTCAGAACAATGTCACCTGTTTTCTTCCTGTCACTTGCAGCAATGGTAAATAATGGAGTCAAAGCTGCACTTGATCTTGGCACAAAGCTATTTCAGAAACCTGTGGATGTTTATTGCTCTGTCTGCTGAAAGATCTCTCCAGCCATTTCATAAAACCGTGGAAATGATAAACGTGTCTTGGCAGAGATCTCTTGGGCTTTACATTATATTATAATATTCTCCCTTTTATTCATTTCCTCAGAGCCAAATAAAGTCAGATAGTAAATGCATAGTTTTCTCTGAAAACTACAATCGAGTATCTTGGTTCCCACTTCTTTGAGAATGTCTGGTAGAACTTACCATGAGTAAGATAAAGATAAGACAAATCAATCAATTAATGAATCTTGGCATCACAATCCAAGTTCTATTAGATCAAACTTGATGCCTTGTGGATGTGTTGAGAAGGCAATTCTTATGTTTTCAGGCAGCAGAGTCACTTATTTCAGAAACTGCAGTCCCAACACATTGTTATGTCCTGTAATAGTCCTGGAGCAGTTAGTCAAAGAGCCCACAAAGGAAGATTCAACAGTAGATTTAATCCTAAGTAACACTCAGAATTTTGCCCAAGAGTGAAAAGTTATTGATTTGATTAGGAACAGTGATTGTAAAGCTATAACGTGCAATAGTGGACCATATCAGTGGAGCAAAAAAATAAGGATATTGGGGGAAAGAATGGTGAAAGAAAGAGTCACAAGGATCCATTTTCTCTATAAGCCTCTGTGATTATTCAACACTACTATAGAAACTCAGTTAAAATATATACATCAGGACAGGGAAGGACAGAGGACCAAGAGTATCCAGAGTGGTTAATGAGATAGGGCAGAGATGCTAATAATGGCAAGATTTTTTTTTTTTTTAATGGAAATCTCTCCCAAATAAGAACAAAAAGGAACAGGTGAAAGAACTGCAAACAGTCAATAAAAGAGGCTTGAAAATAGATGCAGCGTAGGTGAAGTTAAAAAAAAAATGCCTTGGAGTTGGCATGAGTGTGTATGCTGCACCTGCATCCGGAGTGTGACCTATAATGCTGGATGATCATAGATTATAGGGTTGGAAGGGAGCTGGTAGGTTTTCTAGTTCAATCCCCTGTCTAGAACAGGAATCCTTATACCATCCCAGACAAATGGCTATCCAACCTTTGCTTGGAAACTTCCAGTGATGAAGCATCTGTGACTCCAGGAGGCAAACAGTTCCACTGTTTAATACCTCTCATGGTCAGGAACCTCCTCCTTATTTTGAGCTTGGATCTCCCTCTGTAAAGATCACATCTGTTAATACTTTTTGTATCCTCAGAAGCCATGGAGAATAAGTCCCTGTAATCTTCCCTGTGATGGCCCTTCAAGTATTGGAAGTTGTTATCATGTCTCTCTATAGCCTTCTCTTCTTTAGGCTAAACATACCCAGTTCTTTTGTCTTAGGATTTAGCCTCCAAGCCCTTCCCTATTTTCATCACTCTTCTGTGCATTCTTTACTGTTCCTCAGCATTCTTCTTTTACTGTGGCAACCAAATTGGATACAGTATTTCAAGTGCAGTCTGACCAATGCAGCATACAGCAAACAATCATTTCCTATGATTCTGACATTATACATCTGTTGATACACCTCAAGACTGCATTAGCTCTTTCAGCACCTGCAGCACACTGCTGGCTCATGCTTAAACTGTGGCTTATCAGGATCAGGAACTCTTCCTATAGGTAGTGTAGACCATGGTCCAGGAATCGAAGTTTTCTTGATGACACTATTTCTTGAGCCCACAGTTCACCACCAGAATCCTCTTCTGGAGCCATGACTTTCAGTTGAAAGTATAATCAAGAACACTACCTGTGCTCCAAACTTTTTTGCCTTTCTGCCTAGCTCCTCAAGGTCTCTTAATATCCTTACCAGATACTTTCTGGCTTGACTTTCATCCCAACATGAAAGAGAAGAAAAGGTTAATGGTCAGTAGGTTTGATTAGTTGGGTCAGCCTCTCCATTACATTTTGGCATCTGAGAGATAACACACTTGCCCTGATATCTTGTTTAGTCTGCAGACTGCTAACTGTTCCTGTGAGCAGCAAATCATCCTTCACAATCACATGCCTTTTCCTCTTCCTCATTTCTAGAGGAGTCTGAAAACATCTGTCTCCTATCCACAGAGTATGGAATGAAAACCCTTCTCCAGAAGTCTGCAAGTCACCCTCCTTGCCTCTGGAACTGCACCCTCTGGTTGTGCAGTTCCAGAGGCAAGGACTATCTCCTGGCTCTGTTCATTCTCTGAGTTACATGATGCCAGCTCTCCTCCATCAGGACACCTGCTTTATTTGTAGTAGGCTCTCCCTTCCTCTGCCCTTTCTAGAGACGTTCTTCTGCCATATCCAGAAACTCTTTGTCTTCTCTGATGAGTCCCAATGTACACAGACATATCTCAAGCCTCTCCGCTTTCTCTTCCGGCAGTGCAACAAGTTTGCACTTAGTGCAGATGTAGTTAGAATCTCCTCAGGCTTGAGCACAAATATAATACATATCTTGATGGTTAGCACTGCCTGCCCCTCCTTGTCAAGGTCTATGCTCTCCTTCAGATTGTACACCTCTGAATAGTTCCTCCCTTCACACACTCCCTTGTTTAAACTCTCCTGGGGGGGGGGACCCCCAACACAACCCCCAGCCCAAGTCCTGTTGGGCCTTTCCCATTTCATGAGTCTGCCCAAGTTCTGTGCCACATTCTGGCCCACAGGCTAAGAGTGTCCTAGCTTCAGAAGCTGGCCTTCCTATACAGAGT
This sequence comes from Python bivittatus, assembly GCF_059951505.1. Taxonomy (NCBI): domain Eukaryota; kingdom Metazoa; phylum Chordata; class Lepidosauria; order Squamata; family Pythonidae; genus Python; species Python bivittatus. Next base: position 67,061,362 of record NW_028277035.1, read on the forward strand.
GGGCCTGACCTGCCCCATCCTCTCCTACCAGCTGCCGCCAACCTGCTACTTCCTGTTGGCCTCTTTGTTTCCTTTTGCTGTGAGCTCCATTAGTTCCTTCCATTCCCTGGGAAGGAATCCACCTGGTCCTGGGGACTTGAATTTGTTTAATTTAGCTAAACTCTCCTTCCTTATTCCCCCATTCCTCCAGTGACATAATGATGACCAGCTGGGGTTCCATTTCCCTTTTTAGAGAAAACAGATGCAAAATAGAAATTAAATTCCCCTTCCTCATCGCACCATCACACATTGTCAATTCACCACTTTCTGCTCACAATGGATTTATACCCTCTTGGGCTTTCCTTTTATTCCTAAGTTACCCAAAGAACTCTCTTATATCATTTCCTTTTATTCCTAAGTTACCCAAAGAACTCTCTTATATCATCTCAGCTCATTCTGAGCTTTGGTTTTTCTGGAGACCCCTCTGCCCTTCCTTCCATTTTCTACATATGTCCCTTTTTCTCTTCAGCATTTTAGAGAACCCTGCATGAATCCACTCTGGCCTCTTTAGACTCCTCCCATTTTTCCTTCTTGTGGGAATCGTTTGCCATTGCATCTTCAATATTGCGTTTTGTAGGATTTCCCTTCCTTCCTGGTTATTTTGCTCTCTAAGGATTTGAAGCCATTGAATCTTACTTACCTCCCCTTAAATGTAGTTAATAGATTTCCAAATAGCTGAGTTGTCAATAGCTATAGTACATGCAATCAAATTAGTTTGTGTCTTGCCTGTAATGGTGCAGCCTCTGTTCAATGGGATTTTGCAGGATTACATATTATTTCAAACCGTAGCCCAATACAGAAAGCCTTCCCTTACTCTGCCTCAGCACAGCTTTCTGAACTGACCGTTGCCAATGCCTATGAAGAACTATGCCCTTTTCCTTCTTCTTCTGTAATGCCTGATCAAGTCTGAAATTTTAATTAAAATGTTAATTAAAATGGAATTATCATTCTACAATATATGAAAGGATAAGGGTAATGTCATTGCCTCTTGAAATAAGGAAAATATCCCACCAGTCAGCTAGTGTGTCACAGTTAGAGGAAAAGCTCTTGACCATCAAATCCTGCTATTCCATCATGGATGGGGAGTACCTTTGATGGGAGTTATTCAAAAGCTACCTTCACAGGGTTTGCTCGTGCTACAAGCCATTTGGATCTGAAGGATAAGGATGAGGCAGAAAACATGCTTTTTCTTACAGGTATCTTCATTGGTAGGATTAGCTTCACAAGTTCCATATATACCCCAGAACCCACACAACCGCTTGCATGGATTACTTTAATTGTCACAATTAAAAAATGATTATCATTGAAATTAGGTCAATTATCTGATTGATTTGTGCTTCAAAATTAGCAGAAAACTCAATCAGGGAATGAGAGGCAGTCATCCCAGTGGGCAATGTCAACAATTGCATAATAATTTCCGCATCCTTTGCCCTCATACCAAGACAGTGTAAAATGGTTGTAGAATACTGTGCAAAAATGCAGTGAACCCAGCTATTTATAAACTCTCGTTTACCTATCTTCTGACACAGATTGTTTTTGGGTGGGTGGGAGAAACAGGAGAGCTGGTGACTAGATAGAGCTTAATTTTCCAGACATTTTAAACCTTTTGACTTAACTTGCAGTGTGGATACTGTAACTTGATTCTTGATCTACCATCATTATTTTTTCAACCTAGTTAACTTATAAATAATCTAAAGAATAAATATTCTTTTTGGAGAATCTCCAGCTTAGGCACAAGACTACCAAAAATTGACCAAAATTATTATGACCTGATTAATAAATATTAATGCTTTTTTGTTTGTTTGTATTTAAGAGAGAGAGATAAATGTGTGTTGTTTTTTTCCTGACTGAACAAAGCAGAGACAACCCAGTTGTTATAAAACACCTTTTTGGGATTCTTAAGATCAGGCAGCAACAGTGTACATTTCACAGTTCAGGTGACAGAAATAAAAGACCTGACAAAATGTCAACAAGTACAATTTAACTCCCCCAATCAATTGAAAAGCCAGCTTTATAGCTGTGTCTTCCTTTAAAGTGAAAGCATTACATGTGCATCAGGGGATGGTTGCAGTTAGTGCCAGACTATTAAGCTATTAAGCAGTTGTCGAAGGATAGAAAAAAGGAAACATCTGTATCAGAATGGGACAGCAATTGCATTCAGCTGTCTGACAGCCCTTCTATTTCACGCATCCTAGCCTTTGCTTCCAGAAATAAGGATGCAAAAGTCAATTTCTCTACTCCTTTTCCCCTGACAACACACTTCGGTAAAACAAATGATTTTGCACATTTATTGAATTCTCAGAGAAGAGAGCCAGTTTGGTGAAGTGGTTAAAGCTCCAGGCTAGAAACCAGGAGACTGGGAGTTCTAGTCCCACCTTGGGCATGAAAGCCGGCTGGGTGACTTTGGGCCAGTCACTCTGTCTCAGCCCTTGACATCAGGCGCAGGCGACAAGCCAGTTGGTCAATTCCTGTTGCAGTTGATCGGGGGGGGGGGGGGAAGTGGACCCTGCACGTGCGGGAAAAATGCTAAGATGAAAAAAAAAGTATTGAATTCTCAGAGAACATTTGATGCCTGTGGATCAAATGCTTTGCAGAAGTACTTAGGGTTTGTTTCTATATTTTTAAATAAGGCAAATACAACACAAAATTTTTTTTGGAGACCTCCAAAACCCTCTTGATGAAATTATACTAGAAGTTATACAGTGCTTGCCCTGAAATGCCTCACCATCTGGAATGTGGGGAGCACATGCCAGGGGCTTACAATTGTAGAATATTAAATCCACCTTTAAATGCAGAATTTATTGAAAATCTTGCAAATAGGGAGTGGCTACAGTTAAATATGTGATGTAATTCATGCAATGGGCCTGCATAATGTCTTATGCCTTTCCTTATCTGGCACCCTCCAGATGTGTTTCCACTGCAACTCCCAGAACTTCTGCTGTGCTGGCAAGGGATGTCAGCCCTTTGAGGTAGACCAGGTCAGACTCCACAACTTCGACTGGATCCATAATTTATTGATATTGGCTATAGTAATAGAATCTTGAAAACCTGTTAACATTTTCCCTTCCTTCCTCTTATATCCCAGTGAATTAGAATGGAACCAGTCTGAATTTCTATTTAGTATTTTCTCTGTGTCCTGGGCTTAAACCATACTCTTGTTTTTGTAACAATTTCTACATAGTTTCTCCAAGGTCATCTCTGCAGCTCTCTACAAGGGATTACTAGAAGCTTCTAGCCCAAGAAATCTGCAGGGCACCAAGCTGGTTGTCATGGTTTGGGAGTGCCATAGGAAAGAAAGATGCCCACTCAGCCGCAAACCTCCAAGCTTATCATGGAGCAGTGATTTCCCTTCTCTCTCACCACCTCTACCAATCCATCCGTCCTCCTTTGATGTCTGGGCTAGCTTCTAAAGATCACCAAACATGCTTGGATAATGGCTGGAGTATTGATCGATCTTGGCTTGGAAAGAAAGGCATGCCAAGAATAGCCAGGAGGAATTTTGTGAGGGGTCTTGGATGATGCTCAAAGAAGATAATGGGAGTTAAATCAATATATCTGGCCAGGAGTCCCAGAGCCTTTTTTTATTTGTTATTTACAGTGTCTCCAGAATGGCCTGACATCTCAAATTTTGCCATGATGTTTGGGCTTGTCTTTGACCAGAGGTTATGAGTTACGCACCTTTTTCCTTCCCTTTTTAGTACCACAACCACAAAAGGCAAGGAGCATTGAGACAAGCATTATATGGTAACAGTAGAGTGGTCTGTGGTTGCAACCAATCTGAAACCAAGACCATCATTATCGTAAGAGGAAAACCTATGTGAAAAGGTTTTAGAAGGTAAGACTTAAAAATGTTGGTGAAAACTCATGTCTTACTGTGTATATTATCTTTGAGAATGCCTCAATATTGTAAGATTTGCCAAAGCTGATAGAAACCAGCAGCACAACAGCTGAAAAAGGCACATTCATCACAATAGTGAGCTACTAATGCCAGCCTTCCTCCAGAATAGCTCTTGCTGTTCTTGTTTAATAATAGGGGATTTCTCTAGGGTGGGTGAATGATCCTACACCATCCTTAATTTAATTTTAAAACTTCAGAACATTAATAATTTTGAGTGGCTGAGAAAGTCACTTCTTTCTCATCTATGGAAGCCATGATGGACTAACCAATATGTTATTGCAGGAGCATTTGTGAGCTGTACCTTGCATTAGTTAAGTGAGACACCACAACTCTCCATATATAGCCAAGGGTCACGATCATCTGCCATGAAATGAGCAAGGACTTATTTACCTGCACATCTTCTCATGTGAGAAACGAATCCATTTCTATGCAAGTGGCAATAAAGAGCTATAACCACAGCACATACAATTGGAGATGGTTTGCTAATCCTAGACTAATATCACTACTCCCTTTGCTGATACACAGTGTTCCCCCAAAAGCTCCATTCAAATGTATAGAACCTCACATAAACCCCATTTAAATGAATAAGCACATCAGGGAAGACAATATTTTGTCTGACTGAGCAGTAAAATGGCAGAAATAGGATTATTTAGTTTATTTATTTATATTATGTATATAGCTGCCCACCTCATAGCAATGACTCTGGGTGGCATATGAGGATTAAACCCAACAAAAATAAAATCAGCCATCCAAACAGTAAATGTCAAGGTTGCAGAAATCATTCCATTGACAGAAAATAACAACAAGAACCAATTAACCAGCAGAGTTCACTCAGTCTCTGGGCCCAAAAGCCTGACGGAACAGTCAGGTCTTCAAAACTTTATGGAAGGCTAACAGGGTCAGGACCACTCAGATCTCAAGACAGATGCTGTTCCACAGGGCAGGCTCTGCAAGACAGAAGGCATGATTCCTGGGTCCAGCAAGATGACATTGCTTGGTGGAAGGGACCCAGAGCATACCCACCTTGTTAGTTCTGGTGGGGTGAGCAGAAATAATGAGAAACAGGCAATTCTGCAAATAGCCTGGCCCTGTGCCATGTAGGGCTTTATAGATGATAACTGGCACCTTGAACTGCACCCAGAAGCCCACTGGGAGCCAACATAGCTTGCAAAGCAGCAACGTTATATGAGCGTAACATGGAATGCCAAGAATTGCCTGTAGCACTGCATTCTGGTCCAGCTGCAGCTTTCAAATCCTTTTCAAAAGCAGCCCCCTGTAGAGCATCTCACATATGCTCTGGGTGACAAAGAAGAAAAACTCATAAATCAGGAGCTGAAGCTGATTAATCACTGTCAAGAGCCAGTCTGGTGTAGTGGTTAAAGTCTGGGTGGGAAGTCTGTGGTATTCCAGATGTAGCTGATCTATAGCTCCCAGTGTCACTACTGGCTGTGCTGGCTGGAGCTGGCTGGGCAACTATAGGGCAACAGCATGTTGAGTTTCCTCAACTCAAGCTTATGATCAACCAGCCCTCAAGGGCTCCGGTTTCTTCTCCACCATGAAGCTGAGTGGATGTTCCTGGAATCCCCCTCCTCTCACTCACTTCCCCCCTTATGCTATCCTCTAAGGTGGTGTGTTTTGTTTTGTCCAGTTTCCTAGGATTGCTGCAACTGGGCTGACTCACACCAAAGATGCCTTCTTCGGCTCAAATGAAAGAAGCATAGAGTACAACCATGAGTGACTCTCAGTCTTTCAGCATCAGGACCTCACAACCATGAATCTGTTTCCTTTGCTCCCTGACAAGAGAAAAGTTCAAGTTGATCGGTCATATTTTATGAGGATTAAGTGCCCTTCAATGCAGATAAAAACTAATTGCAGGGCTGTTTTAAATTCAGATAAGAAGCTTCCCAATTCACATCTCCCAGAACAAAAGAAAGAAGACATTAACTGCTTTTAGCTGGAGTTAAATGAGCCACTGACCACAGAACTGCTGGGCTGTGGGTTGGTTGCTTAGCACCACTGCATCAGAAAAGCTGACTGTCTTTCCGGGATAAAGTATCCACGGAGACTCCTAGTAACCCGAAAGGCTGAAGGCTATCTAAAACGTATTATTTTTCATTCTTGGCATTTTAAAGGCAATTTCAGAATTCAGACACCAAAGAGACCAGAGTTAATGTGGCTTTGAAATGGTCAGTTGCACCAGCCAGGTGGCAGAGGAATAAGGGGTCAGGTTAGGCCCATAATGATTTCTAAGTGGGGGAGAGGGGTTCAGTTAACAAAGCAGATTCTGTTGACTTCTTGAGGATGCAGCAATTATTCCTCCCTGCCCTTAATCGGTATGGGGCAGCTGCAGTTTCCAAATCCACGTGTACTAGGTCTGTGCTGACATCAAAGTTTTTCTGAGATTTTCCCACAGAAGACTCCAGTTAAATTACTTTTGCGGGTTTTTTTTCCCCTCCCCAAACTGTTTGCAATTTGATGCAGGCAGCCCACTGCAGTGAACATCTCAGTAATGTTCAACTGTGTGTGCAGAGACTCTTATGTAGGTGCTGCTAGTTCTGACCTGCAGCTTTGGTTTAGAGAATAAGGCAGGGAGGAGCAGTAATATTTAATCCTGGAGACTAAATAAACATCAAGTAGCCCCAGGAAAGGTCATCTATCATCAACAGAAGCATCCCCAATGGAGACCATTGAATCTGACAAGTAATGGCATGAAGTTGAAATAAAATATATACATTTAAAGAGCTGACGGATTTTTTAAAAATAATTCAATACACCTTCTTATTTGTGGTAGGGCTCATTGACCTTTTCTCAGTTGATGACAAATCTACAAATAGTAGAATTTGAAGACTACAGTATTTGACCTTTTTATTTAAATTTAGATAAGATAGGGGGAGTTTCTCTCTTTTTGGCCAACTCATCTTTCACTATTACTTCCCCCTTTCATCTCATTTCCCCCCTCCAAGTGTAGGTACAGATGGAAAAAAAGGCTTCTAGAGGCATCAATGGACACTTCTTTTCCCTGCTAAACAAAATTAATCCCCAGTTTGGTCACAATTCCTCAGGGTGTTCTGAGAGCAGGGAGACAGGAAGATTAGCCTGTCCCCCTCTTTTTTCCCCATCTTTAATTGCCATGGGGGACAGGCTAATAAAGGGAGTTATAGCACAAGAGGAGAGAAAGTTAACTCTTTCCCTCCAGAAATCCTCCCTGAAAATGACTTGCCCACATTTAGCAAAATTAAAAAGAAAAAAAAAGATTCCATTGACATTCACGGGCACTTAAGTCTCTGGGAAAATTAATCTGGGCCTGTGGAAAATTGATGTAGGGCTAGGGCATTCAAGCAAACAATCACAGTTCCTTGCTTGTGGAAAGTATATGAAAGATGTTATTAACCTAGCCTTTTGTCTCTTGCGTGCTAAGTTACCATTTTCCAAATTGTGTATGGTGAGAACAATAAACTAAAGCCTCCTATGAACCCGAAAGACTCATCTGGCAATCTTCAAACTGGCAGCTTGGAGGCAAGGCTGCTACAAGTTTCCTACTTGGTATGCCTTAAACCTAGGGCCCCAATAACCTGAATGTTTGTCCCAGTTTTATACAAGCAGGACTCAGTGGGTCCCTAGAAAATCCTAGAAATTATAATTAGATATTAATTATTTCACAGGGATCCCCTTATGAATTATAATTCATAGTTTTCTGCTACCATGGAATGACTCCTCAAATAATTTAAGCCCACACTACAGGTAAGCATCAGATTGTTGCTACCTGATCTAGCCTGTAAACATCCAGATAACCACAAGATGGCAACAAAGAGAAGGACGAAACTCCAACTAGTGGCTGCCTAGATTTTTGTAGCCAAGCTGTGTAGCCTAATTAAATCAACACATGGCTTGTGGCCAAAGGCCAGGGGGTTTGCAATCCATCAGCATCTACCACAGGTCCATCTTTTAGCCAATTTCAGCTCTGGGGTCTTTTTACTTTCCAAGTAAAGGGTGGGATGGGGTGGTGTATCTGCTTTCATATACAGGAGCAATGTCATTAGAAATGCATTGTTTCTGTTTGTATATCCATTGCACTTTTGTAATATCTGTGGCACTTAAAACATTTGTTGTTGCTCACTTAAAGGTCAGCAATCTATGTAGACGGTTGCCTTATACATGTAGATCAAATTTTAAGAATGAATTCCTACATTTGTAGTTGAATTCTACCTTGCAATATCTCTTTAATGCTTCACCCATTTATATTCTGGCAGCAAATGTGAATAAATGTATAAAGCTAGTGTTCCCAGTATGACTCTAATCATTGACTTAATCACAGAGGAATGTCAGGAGAAAGATCAAGCTATTCAGATCTGTCAGAAAGAAAGGCAACATTAGATGACACTGGATGACACTCTACAAATGACATTACACTATGGAACCTCTATTAGTGTGAATGCAAAACACATGTTGTCCAGACTTGAAAAGGTCAAGGATTTATCTCAAAGTGGCGATAGTGGCATCTGCTAAGTTTAGGAATGAAAACACTTAACTTTGCAAAGTAAAAATAACTAGTGCACACATTTCTAACAAAGGCAAAGCAAACAGGAGAGATTTGAAAGATACTCATCATGTGCCTTTTACTAGATTGCAAATCTATCTTTAGGAAGAACTGTTGTAACAAATGAAACAATGAAATAAGTTCTGTTGCATCAGACAAAAAGTCCACCTAGGCCAGCTTCATGTATTCCTGTTTTCTACTGTAAGCCAACTAGATATTTCTTGTGTGAAGCCCACATGTATGGCACTCATTAGTTTAATGAACTGCAAACTTGGACAGATTTGGGATAATTGTGTACAAGTTAGGGCAGCCTTATTAATAGGCAAAGCAAATTAGACACTTCAAGATGCAGAGTTTGGGCCTCTTGACACGTAGCAAATTGTTAAATTAACTTGTTCCATTGCTGCATTTTTATTAGTAGAGAGGTATAAAACCAAGTCATTTCTGCCTCATACATCAAAAGAACAGAGCTAGCTTTGGATTCTATATATCTTGGAGAAGGTCATTCAGGACATCAAAACTACAGTACATAATTTAAGTCTATAACAAAGGATGTTGGGCATGCAATATTTCCACGCATACTGGTTTGCATACCGACAATGTTATTCCTAATTGTAGATGAGTTGATTTACTCACAGTTCAGCTGCAGTCTATCTGAAACTGCTGCAAAGCTAGTTTGTGTTTTGAGATGCAGTGGCTCCATGGAGCTTGTGAGTGGACCATTTCCCCTTTTGTAGAAACTCTTGTATATCTTTGCTTCCCAACTCCTGGGCTGCAACAACTCTAGCCGGTCTTCAAGGTGGCATTACAGTTTTTCAGCTTCTTCTTCATAAGAAACCCTGGGATTTTTCTTTCACTCAGTCACAGAGACTTAGAAGTATACTATGGATATATGGATGTGGATCAATGGGGAGAAGAGGAATGGGAATTTAATTGAAATATGGATATGATAGTAACTTATAATGATGCCATTGTAACAAAGAATCACAAGTCATCCTCAAGATTTGCAAATCAAATGTGATATATAAATAAGTAGTCATATAATATAAATATTTTTTTAAAAAACCTGAGTCTTTCATGATTGAAATGTTTAATATCTTGTAGACATTAAGATTCCTTTTAGAAATTCAAACAAAAGTTGAAATGTATCATAAGTGACATTGTATAATTACATAATTATACCTAGTGTTTAATATGAATGAGTTCCTATCGAATTGCTGTACCGAGCAAAATGATATATAGATTCTAGAAAAGCAAATCTGAGTGTGCATGTATGTGTGTATATATGCATTAAAAGATATGATAGCAACTGAAGCTATAAAAGCCACATCATTTTGACACAGAACAAATGTGTTTCTGATTTGGATTTCCCTTAATATACCTATTTTCAGTCACGTACAATTAGAAAAGTAGTTGATAAGAAGCAATGGTCTAAGACAGGATTTAGAAATAGTTGTGGAAATTTTTTAAAAATGGAATCTTTGTTAGGTAATTAGCTTTGACTTTTACTACTTTGTCTAATCAGTTTCTCCAGAACAAATATGGGGTCCACTTATTAAAGCTATTGTCCCACCTATTCTTTATTAATTGTTTTCAGCAAAGGCCTCATGAAGTTTCAATCAAAAGACCACTCGGCTTGATCTATAGATTTTCAATGACCGCCTGGAGAAGAAGGTGATGTGAGGGTGCGCGCCAGTAAGTGATAAATCACTGGAAATGTTTAGAATCAGATTCCAGCCATTGGAAGGTCCCACCTCTGACAATATGATCAGACACTGCTAGCTTGTGAAAACATACCTTTGGGGTTGAAACCCAGGTATAAGAAGACAGCTTACTCTGATATGTTATTTCAAGCAATATTTTTATTAGTCTCTAGACTTACAAAGAAATGTGGCACCAACATTTATGACCTTCCAGTGCCTGGTTAAAAAAAAAAACAACTTCTAATGTTCACAGGCTTTAATATACTTGGTTGACATTGCTTATAGAGGCTACCATCCAATGCACATTTATCTTGAGAAAAGTTTATTTCCAAGTAGAAATGTATAGGATCACACTGCTTACATTCTGTCTTTTCAGCAAGGGCAGACTGCACAGTTCCTTCCCTAATTATTTCACAAGTAATTAGATCAGTGTTTCTCAACCTTGGCAACTTTAAGATGTATGGACTTCATTTCCCAGAATTCCCCAGCCAGCATGCTGGCTGGGGAATTCTGGGAGTTGAAGTCCACACATCTTAAAGTTATCAAGGTTAAGAAACATAGAGTTAAATAGAAAGAGCTGGTGACTGGCTTAGATTCACCCACCTTAACACAAATATAGTCTCCACTGTCTTAGTAACATAACTTCTATAAGTTCTTGTTTTGTTCTTGCTATTTTCATTTTCTAAACTTTACTGCCATTTTATGTAGATTTTTGTTTTGCTTCCACCACATATTATACCTATGTAAGTTCTTTTTAGTTCATATTGGATGCATTGATATTTTCTTGATAAGCCAGTTGGAATGTTGCCTGGAAATACAAGGTTTCAAGTAAACAGATACAAGAGCTACTGTTATGTTTTTATTCCAATTGCAAGATTTTGAAGAGAATTATACAATTTTTTTCATTACATGCGGGATGTAAAATTATAGCAGATGTTACAAGAAAATAAAATTAGACTACTGGCAGTAGTTTCTGATTTATTAATGAAATGTTGGGCACGTTTTCCTGCCTAAAAAAGCACCCATCTTTTCACTCTCCATACATTTCTTTCTGCTGTTACTTCTGCTTCATTGGGCGACTTCCTCCTGCACCATCTTCTCTGCTCATTTTGCTTGCAAGCCTCTGACCCTCCCATCAATTCTTCCCTCACTGTGTCCTCATTTAGTGACGTTGTTTTTGCAGTAGCTGGTCCTTCTGAAATAGCTTCCCAGTCAGCCTTTCTGCCTCTTTCAAATGTATATAAAACTCCAACTCAAGCTAAGTGACTTTTCATTTTTCATACCCAACGTTCTATTGTCAACAATTCTCTTTATATCAAGCAAGCTATAGATGAACTTTGATAGTAACTCAGCCAATAAGCCTTGTGGGTCTTCATTATGATACCACAAAATCCTCTATAATGATAAAATGTAGATCACATTGTTCTAGCTAAGGAATGTATGTGATTTTTCATGTTTTTAATGGTTAGTGCTTCCTCATCGTTACTGAAGTGTCAGAGAGAAAATGCGAAGGGGAAACTAGATCTATTGCCCTTTGGTTATCAGATGCTTGTTATCAATTTCTTTTCCTAATTCTGGGAAACATCTCAATAATAATTAAACATAATAACTTCTTTTAATGGCAAACCAGTTAAAACCACAGTTGGGAATATTTCTTTAGAAAGCAGCAAATCGTTTCTGGAATAAAGACCTAAAAACTGGCAAATGTCAGGGCAGATAGATATTGCCCAGTTATTGTATTATTCTTCTAAAAGCTAAAGTAGTATGCAAGAAACAATAATGAACTAAAAAGAAGTACTAGACCCTGACAGGCCTTCCATTTCACCTTCCCCCTTTTCCAGCAATTTTGCTATTATATGTAACTTATTAAAATGTAAACATTTAAATCCTAGACATAATTATGTAAAAAGATATTTTAACGATCAAAAATGTCACATAGATCCAAGCAAAACATTGTAAGAATTGAAGCCTGTATGGTTCCATTGATCAGAAGCCCAAACCCTAACAGATTTTCTATCTTCATTTTTTTCCATGTTGGATCATATAAGAAGCTCATGATAGATGAGGGATTTTCATTCAGTTTAGTACCAGAACCAGAACAATGTTTAACAATTAGAATCAGTGTAATACTTATCTTTTCATGTCTAGCTTAAGTAGCATTTTTTATCAAAAGTAAAATGATTCTATCAGTGATTTACTCAGCTTCCACCATTACAGGCTTACCTAAGAACAATATTTTCCGAATATCATTGAAATTTTACTTATGATCAAATGTTTCCCTTAAAATATATTTGTGTGCTGTGAGTGATTCTGGGCATTAAACAGCCTGGCAGGCTCTGTGTAACATAAGAAAAGTTCGTCTTTTAAAATACAAGGACTTTTGAGAGCAAAATGTGATTCCACTCAGAAATCTCCTCAGGGCCCCAATAAATCACCTTCTTGTTCAGTGAAGCACTTGCAGGCTGCAGCTTTGTGTCCTTAGAACCATTCTGACGGGACGGGATGGGACTCGTCTGCCTTTGGAATGAACTTCGGTGGGATTTGTTGGTAACAAAGCCCAAGACCACTCTCTGGAGCCTGCTGAGATTGGAAACGCTTTGGGGATGAAGAGCCTTAACGCTTACCATTAAGGATTTGTGTACCGCTGGAACTTTAGGTATTGTTACTGTTGACAGCTCACAAAATCTGCCTGATTTAGCTTTAAGGTACCACCCTAATGAAAATTAAGGTCAATAATACCCTCGAACCCCTGATCTGTCTTTAGCTGAAGTGTGTATCAATCAGATATTACTTAGCTCCTTTATTTCTGATTGTGAGGCCTTCTGAGGGATTTTTTAGAAAGAAAAATAGATGGAATGATAATTTTTTCCAAGCACCTTCACAGAATTGTGCAGAATAACGCCGTCTGCAAGAAGATAGATGTTCAAAGGGGCTGTTGTATTTTAGCACAGCTCTTGTAAAACATGAAAACATACATACAAGGGAGCAGAAATAGGTGTGCAAGCAGAAGCATAAAAATAGCATACGTGAATCTGGCAAAAAAAAAAAAAAGTAAGAGAGGCAGCAAATAATCCCAGGCTGTATTTTCTTCTCTCAAATCCAGCCCTACGTCACATACTGTGCCACAGATATAGAAAAAAGGAAGCATGTCGTGTATATGACAAGGACCAAGATTGGGATTCAAAATGAATGTTTATGAGCAGGAAATTGGTATGTTTTTGTAGTTCCTATATGCACAACCTAGTATTAATCCACTGCATTCTCTTAATATTTTTTCCTTCCAATGGTTCATGCAGAATAAACCAGAGTAAAACATACTCTGTTCTAAAGGCAATATCAAATTAGCACCTTTGGCATGCCAGCAGTATAACAATTTCATGGCTGTGCTCTTATGTATTGGGGTGTAGATATTATTCCCTTATCAATGATGGTCACCTTTCTCAAATATACTACTTTTGAACCTGGCAACACAGTGCAGAATCCCCCCAAAGAGAAGCAAGCTCCACAATGGAGAATTCAGAGTGTCAATGCATGCATGCTTATTTGAAAGGAAATCCTACTATGTACAGGAGAGTTATTCCATGGAAAGTGCACTGAGGATTACATCCTTACTATTCAGGAATGAAAAGATAAAGACTTGCTTGATCTGCATCATTTAATATCATGGGAGGTGATTAATCATATTCTTTCTCAGCAAAAGGGTTTTTTTCCAAGGTATTTTTCTCTTGAAACACTTCTCTCCAAAAGCTTTGCCATTCACCTGCACTCAGAAGAAAATAATTATATTGGTAACTATGTTTCAAAACACCATTGTATACAGTATGCCATTCTGATTTTAACAACCATTTAAGCATGGATGAAATCAACAAAACTGGAACCACTGAAGCAGGACAGCACAATTTGAGCCCTGTGGTTGCATGTGGTGCCCAAAAGCTTCAGGCATGTGGCATTTCCACAGGAAGCTATGATCGTGGCTGCAGAAATATTTGACGGTGGTTCTTGCAGACGGTGGTCTGCGTGACCATCATTGTATCATTGTGGGGTGGCTGGATCAGGTCTCATACAAAGGAGGCAAAATACCTCAGAGCAGGTGCATGCTGGCTTCCACTTTGATTACTAGAAATACCAGCAGTGTAAAACATATTACTATGGCGTTACAGGTGGGCAGGATGCATTTAGTTTGTATGTGACAGGGAACTGAGGGGCAGAACAATGCACTTCTAGCTGTCAGGTGAGCCCTGATTGGTTGACTTACCCCAGGATTCATCTACCGGCCAGGAAAGGCAAATTATGGCTGTCAATCAGCTCTTGGCCAGTGCTGTAGACTAGCAAGAGAATAAAACAGAACTGTTCCCATATCTTCCTGGGGAAATACTCAGGACAGCCTGTTTAGTTTCAGTAATGAGATCAGAAGACTGGCAATAGAAAAGCTGGTCTTCTGGAAGTGTCCTCAAAATCTGTAAGGTGAAATCCCTTCTCTTTGCATACTTCTTAATGAACACTCACATAGTATTTATTTACCTTCCTCAAATCAAATGGCTTTTGTTTCAATTATTATTTTAGACTAGTATTAGAATGGCTGCTCTTGAGGCAATTCATAATAACATTTCAGTAAGGAAACTGAAGTTTGAGTATTCACATGGCAGTGCATCTGGAGAAGCATTTTCAGTTACTGCATTTCAGCCTTCTTTTCTGTTGTTGGAGATCCACTTGAGTACTTCCTAAATCTGGCTTTGATGGTTGATGATAAGCAAGAGGTTATTTTAGCATAATTATTTTATTTTTCTGTGCCATTTATAGTTTATTTTTTAATACACTATAGACCACCTTGTGTTTATTAACAGGCTGGGAACACATTTGACATTATTAAACATTCAGTTTTGCATGTGACATTCCAAGTGGCTTTCAAATACGCTTTTTGTATGGAAATCATTTGTGTGAATAAGAGAAATGGAAAAATTAAAAAAAAAAACTGTTGCTTTCACTGTTCCAAACATGCCTTTCAGACTTGCTTACATGGGTTGGAACTGTTCGGTTCTTCTTGATTTAATGTGTATCGTGCTGGTTTTCTTTTCTTGAGCATCTAATAGGACAAAGTGGAACCAAATTAGGCACTGTTGGGGGGAGTTGAAGCTGTTAGTGGTCAGGAGCATAAATGGCCTGCCCCCACAGAGATTTCTTTCTTTTTCTTCTCCATGAGCTCTAATGGACTGATTCAGCACACCTTATCCCTCAAAGTCATACAGCACTTGTATGCAATTGCACTGTCCTACTAATTGGAGTAACAGATTAGGAGAATGTAAGTTATTACTGTAGGTGCCATCCACATAAGAAACTAACTGACCCAACTTGATGTGACATGGTTACAAAACCAAGAGAAGCCCTTTTGTTCAGGCTATTTGATGAGAAAAATTTGTACAGGGGCATAACCATGTGCCTTTTCTTCCCTCCTTCCCATTTTTCCAGGCCACAAAAGAATTCTGCACATCTGTTGCAACTTCTATACAGGCACATACTGCTAGAATTTATTCAGGTGGAAGAACTTGCCATATTTCAAGATTCAACCTGCATAATAAAAAAAAAAATGCATGTTTGTGTTATTAGGTTTTATATATTGCACAGGAAAATTCGGAAGAGGATCCTACTGCACTTTCCTATCAAATTGCATAGATGGAGAGACAATAGAAGACCAAAGTGAATTCTATGTACAGTGGTACCTCGGTTCACGAACTTAATTCGTTCCGCGACTCTGGTCGCGACCCGAATTGGTTGCAACCCGAATCAAATTTTCCCATAAGGTTCAATGTAAATACGGTTAATCCGTTCTGACCCCTACAAATTTGGTCGGCAACCGATTTTGGTTGCGACCTGAATCAAATTTTCCCATAAGGTTCAATGTAATTACGGTTAATCCGTTCTGAACCATATGTGTTTTTTTTTTTAAACCACAAAAATATGACACAAAGTACAGTACGAAGAGAGAGAACGCTAACCTTGCTCGACGCGACTTCTGGCGTGGAGGACAGGAAGGCGGGTGGGGAGGCGGTTATTGCTTGGAGGGAGAGTCCCCCTCCCTACAGGAAGCCACGACCATGTGTCACCCGATCTGGCGTTCGCAAACGGAAGCAAAATTTTGCGAACGGAGCTGTTCGTGACCCGAATTGGTCATGAACAGAAGCGTTCGTGACCCGAGGTACCACTGTATCAGGCTATTTTCTAATAGCCATTCATTTCTTCTCCTTCCAGTGGCAGATGACAGGGTACCTATGAACTGAAAGCAAACTAAACTCACTCCATTCTTGTCTCCTGCAATTGAAACCACCATCCCCCCTTCTGCTGCAACATAATGCATGTGGCAAATGTCATGAACAGCATATTGCTAAAACAGTAAGTTCAGATGGTGAGCAGGAAAGGTTGCTGGATTTTAAATCCAAATTTCTTCCTGTTAATCTTGAGGTTGAAAAGTTATCTTGGAGAGTCAGGGAGACCAGAAGACCCTCAAAAAGAACAACTGAGGTTGCAGGGCTGCATATTAAGTCCCAATGAAGATCAAGCCTGACTCCAGTCTTAACTATGAGTAGGACACATGGTAAGCACACCCAGCAAAGTCCTTAAGAATTTTCAGGAAATATTTCAAAGGGATTTCAATGTAGTATTTACCAACCTGCAGGCCATAAATCAGATATCTTTGCTTTGCAGATCTTAATAGCTGCTTGGATATGCTTATTCCCATTGGAACTCACAAAATATAAAATTGCATTTCTGAGACTGTGGACCTTTGTAGTCATTGTTCTTTCCAGGATGATGAGGCAGAGAACAAAACCCCAAGATCTTAAAAGACTTATCCTGATTAATACCAATAACAGCTATTTTCCAGGAGCTATGACATATGAGCCAGTTTGGTGTAGTAGTTAAAAGCACCAGGCTAGAACTCGGGAGACTGTGAGTTCTAGCCCTACCTTAGGCACAAAGCCAGCTGGGTGACTTTGGGCCAATCCCTGTCTCTCAGCCCTAAGATGAAAGCAAGGGCAAACCATTTCTGAAAATGCTGCCAAGAAAACTGCAGGGACTTGTCCATGTAGTCAACACAAGTCAAGACTGACTTGAAGGCACTGAATAAATAAATACATGACAGAGGACAAACTTTTTGATAACATAACTACTTTAATTTTATCATGACTGGAGACAAGGCCATTGTCCTTAAAATAAGCAGAAGAGCCTTGAATTACCTTTGTAATACAATTTGGGATGTAAACCGAATAGCTGCAACATCTGTATTTGGTAGAATTGAAAGGGGTCTATTAGCTATCAAAGGGGTGGTAGATCTGTGCTCCTGACAAAGCTTTAACCAATGAATTTATGTAGTACTGTAGATGAGAAGAATATGTGCATAAATACATACATTTATTCCACCAAATGTCCACTCATCAGACTCTTTAGAAAAGGCAGCCAACCATTTTGAGATGTTGGAAAACTGCTTTGGAAAATACATCTCACGTCCAACTAATCAATGCAGAGCACACAGCAAGTTTCTATATAAAGTAATAGAATCTGAAAGATAATATATGTAAAGAAAATGTGATAAAGCTCTTCCACAGTAAATCCATGTTCAATTCTGAACCAAGTGTTCAATGTTTCAATGACACTCACATTGTTGCCAAATTCTGTGACATTATCTTCGAGGCTCTGGGGGCTGCAAAAATAAGTCTGGGAGCTACATAGAGTGGCTGCCTCCCATGGGTTAGTAGGATGCATTAATCCAATTAAAGATTCCTGAAGAACAGGAAGACTCAAAAGACTCAAGAAAAGTTATTGGTAAACTTTATTTTAAATTATTTTATAGATATTTGTACAAATATAGTATACTATGATATAATGAATGTTAGTCATGTGTTTGTTTATTCGTCAGATTTATATGGCCACCCATGTCATGGAAAAGTGACTCTGGACAGCATACAATAAGTTTAAAAGACAATATATAAAAAACAATTATTAAAAATTTTTTAAAAATACAGGACTAAGAACAGCAAATGTTAATAACAAAGAAGCCACCTCAAGATCTCACCAGTCCCTTGGGGTCCCCAGGCCTGATGGCATAACCAGATTTTGAGGGACCGACTTCCAGAAAATCATCTGAGATGTTGCTTTACCATCCTCACTTTTTATAACACTTTAATGATGGAATTCATATACATTTAGTCATGCTTAGAACTGACCCTTTAAAGTCATGGCTAGCTTGATAAATGCTTTTACTGGAACTACTCTAACACTGTATATACTATGACAAAAAAAATGACATGGTATTAAAACTATTTATTAAAGCACAAAATTTCCTACACATTCATTTGTATGGCATTACTTTTTAAAATAATGGGATGTTTCTCAGCTTTGCTTTCTTAAAGTATTGTAGGGCATATAATGCATCTATTAAAACTGGTAGCTGTGTAGGCTACATCCTGAAAAAAAACCAGTCAGACTTAGGATGTGCCTATATTAAGGGCACTCCAGACAACCAGCCTTTCTGTTTCCCAACCCCTCTGGTTCCAGCATAAAATACATCCAAGATTTCCAGGGCTGTTTTGATTGTGAACTACTTTTTATATTTCTGACCTTGAAATTCTTCTTGTCCAGGAAAGCAATGAAATTGACAAAAATTACTTAGCCAAAGGCCACCTAGATTCTTTGGTGCAGGCTACAGAGATGAACTCCATGCTGCTTGGTTTTTCATTTGTTTTGCTTTTCCTTTTTATGGTTTGTCTTTTTGCTTTTTTAATTGCAGAGGTAGTTGTTAACTGGTTAAAACCTCAACCTTCTCTTTTGCAGGGGACAAGCTACTATGCAAAATACAAGGCTGGATTGTTGTCCTTTTGCGTAGCTTGTCAGTTTCAGAGTCAGCAGCTGCCTTGAAATGGACACTTTCCATCTGTGGGGACAAAAATGGGGATATACTGAGATTTGCAAAATTGAAACCCCCTGGTCACAATATTATTTGATCATCAGGAGGTTTGCCTTATTCCAAAACTGGGACTGCACCATTGCCTGATAACCCTTGAAGAGTTACAATAAAATCTATGAAGATAGCCTTTGGTAGAAATGCATTCCTAAAATTAGTTTACATTATCTTCATTTCTTGGCCTTAAAAATGTTATCTAGGTGTTTCACTCAATGGTTCCAGTTTCTAATTTTCCAGCATATTTCTCTCCTTTTTCTTTTTCAACACTTATAAATCTAACCATTTTAAATTCATTATAAATGATATTCAATATCATCTATAAATCAGTATTTATAAATCTAAAATAATTTTACAGAGTTATGTAACTTGAACATCTCTTTTTCTATTTTGTCTTTTTCCATAAAAGATGGAAACATTATACTTGCCATTTTATTCTGAATCCTTTCTCTTCCTCTAATAATTATCTAATAACTAGCATCTACAGGTTTGTACTGATGCAGAAAACTGGGGCACGTTTTGCCATAAATGTTCTCTATGATATCTCTATGAGGATATTTTTTTCTTGAGCAGTTCTATGGACTCTGAAATCATAATATTCTGTATTATGTATTAATAATCAACAAGTGAGTAATGACAAATACAAGATTGCACATTGATTTAAGAAGAGTTACAACAGTGGAATAATTTGGAGAAGGAGAAGAGAAAGAGAGGGAGAAAGTAAAAAATTAGGAACGGTATATTAATATATTAACTGGAATTGATCACCCTTTGTCTTACTTCCTACTTCGCTGTGCTCTTCATTCTGAAAAGAATCTTTTGGAACACTGAATTCTCCTTTAGTTTATAGTGTGGAATGCTACATCCATTTTGATATGCTGCCTGATTCATCAGATTATAATTACCCCTATTATGGAGGCTGCTCCCAGCTCCTCAAATGTCAATACAGTACTGCAAGAAATAATATTTGAAAGTATTAACCTCACTGTAGTTTTGGATAGTCAGTCTTGGTGAAATGTCAATTAAGTGCACCTGGAAAAATTCTGCCTTCCTGGACTGGTTTTAGGGGCCTTCCATATGTGGCCACTGGGTTAATCCAGATCAACATCACACCCCTTATTTTGGTAATGCCAGAGCTCTTCAGCTGCTCTTCTGTGTCTGGGCTCAGATGCACCATGGGAGGAAACTCAGGTGAACTAACGCGGAAGTGGAAAGACAGGCGGTTTCCCACTGGCAAACCTGCTTCTTCAGTCCTCGGTTCTCCCCCAGTGATGAGGGTGGGGGTGCCCTGGCTGGATGCCAGTTTTTGCGCTCTCCCATCGGTCAGCTTGGAGGAAGAACTAATCAGTGCATGGGGAGTAGTGAGTATTTCCATGAAGCCAGTAGTATGCACACTGATGGCGCTGTATGATCTTTATTATAAAACATCAATTTCCTTAGTCTTCCTTTTCCCAAGCTAAAGATACTAGAATTGCTAGTAGTTTCTTATGCAATATCCTTTTTAGTCCCTTTCCATTCTTTAATTCTGACCTGAGCTTTCAAACAGGCTTTTATCATAGTTGAATGCGGTAGCATTGTTTCCAGTATCTTGGACTTGGGATGTTGTTGTCATGTATGTATTATTTTTATACAGGTATTTTGATTCTTTTTTTTTCTGTGTTGGAATTTCTAAATCCTACTGTACTGGCTGCAAACTAAAATGTGTGCATTTAGTTCTCCAGCTCTGTAATATGTAAGATTAATCTACTATATCAGGATCCATGAAACTGTATCCTCAGAACACAATATGCGGGATCATTTTAAAAAGAGTGGGTGGGGAGCAAAGTTATAAAAATGAAAAACCGGTGTATATATATGATAGAGAATATATGAGAGAGACGTGTTTTTTTGTTTGTTTTAATTAAGCAGTTCCTCCTTTTCTTGCCTTCTCCATGGTAAGTAATTCCTGATAAGCCCTTCTAGAGCTCTTATAGTATCAGTGGTTGGGTTAACTCATGATGTTAAGCCATAATGTAGTTTGTTTTGTTTTATCTTAGCATATTATAAGAATCCTGCTATTAAGGTTTGTAAATAATGATTTATGGCTTAATGGTTTATGAGAACCCAGCCAACTGTGGTTGATTAAAAAACTACAATGAAGCAAACCATGGCTTAACACAATATGTGAATCTAATCAGTGTTTTGGTAGGGCTACCAGATCTGGGCAGCCAAAACTTGGATGACTACTAATGTGAAGCTCAGTGGTTTTCTGAAATTTTATAGCTCAGATCTGATAGCCCTAATTTGGGTCTCTTATTAAATGATGTGGTGCACGTATCACATTAAGTCATTAACTTTTCCTGGGTGTACAACTTTTACTTTTGAATAGCTTGCTTGGCTAGGACTACACTGTAAAAAAAAAGGGGGGGGTAGGTTAAAAGAAAATAATAATTTCATCTATATTTAAATGTAACTAAAATGAAAACAATTCAGTGATAGTATTTGGAATGATAGGAGCCCATATCTTTATCTTTTTTTGTGAAACTGGGCTAATGAGTCTTCTCTAACTCAGCTGGGTATCATAAAGTTTAATTAACTTATGCTTACAAATTACTCTGACACGTTCAAATAAAAGGTGTTAAACATAAGGTGTTATTATCTTCAAAACACTAATGTTTATTTCCTGCTCACAGTTGGATTTAAAACCTAGAAATTGAAAATATAAAATCCAAGCAATTAGGAGCTTCACATTTAAAAAAAAAGAGTTAATAACCATATCTATCAGGAATATGACTAGCATGAACAATGAGACAGACAAAGAAAGGGAAAGAAAATCTGTATTTAATTTAACACACATTTTCTATAAACATGGGCTAGTCACTGCTGTTAGATATTAATTAGTGATCTGAAGAATGAAAAAGGGCTAGGAAGAGGATAAGCAAATTGGCAGGTGTAGGAATAAGATTAGACAACATCACAGGATGTCTATTTTTTTTTTTCTATTATGGAGAAGTTGCCCTGAACTCCTTCCAGCCTCTGATTTTTGTCCGTGTGAAATTAACAAACAATCCGAATCAGACAAAGGAAAGCTCAGAAAACTGAAAATAAAATTTGGAGCTTTTTAGCACCAACATGCTTCATCTCTTAGACTGGAGACTTTTTATACCAACAAAGTCACAAGTTGAGTTTCCCAAAATGAAACTGTCTCTTGATGCTGACATCACAGCCTTCCATAACTAAACAATTTAACTCTTGCTTAGCACTTCCAAAGGACAAGCATCAAGGCAGAGGATGAAATAAACTATGGCCATCACCTTCCAAAGAAGATTTTCATTGGTGCCTTAAGTCTATCCTAACAGCCACATGAACAGGAACATGACTAATAATAAGGGAAAAATAAAATGATTTTTTTCTTCTTTTTTAGTTCCAGGCCTTTAGGGGACAGTACAATCCCATTATTGATTTTTTTCTACACATGCATTTGGAGACCTAAAATATTATATTAGGTAAATTGTTATTATTTGTATGATTTAATATTTAGTTATGATTTTAAGGATAAAGGACTCCACCATCATGTGACCTAATAAAATATTGTTAATTCCACAGGCTTTGCAAGACTCAAAATGGGGGGGAAAAAGTTCTTTCTTTTCCTTCTGAATCAATTAACCAAAAAAACTTAATATGCTATTATTCACCTCCCTTTTCCTAAAGGGCAACATTCTGGCTCAGTGCCAGTGATGCTTCTCTAGATACTTAATCTTACAAAGAAATTAACCCCAGAAAATCGTGGATTGAGCTATAAAGGGGGCATTCAACTAGACTGAATGGTTACAGACTAGGCAAGTGGAACAGTCATATTAGGTATATTTTTTAAAAATGAAAAGCAGATTCAGGAGCCTAAATTTTTGGTAAAAGCATTGGTAGGATTGCCTCTCTGAAGACTCCTCCCAGATGCTATTCCACCTGTATATTGTATAACAAAATATGTAGGTATCTGTAACCTTTTTCTTAGTTGAAAAATATGGGTAAACATTTGAGTTTTTTAAAAAGGAAAGTTTAAGCAGCACCAACCATTTTCTAAAATATGTAGCTTCCTTCTGCTGTTTTCATTTTTTGTAAGTCACACATTCTTATAATCATAACTTTATAGAAGTAGCAATACCATGAATTAAAGATTTACTCCTGTGTAGCACATAATCTTGCTTGCAAGCTGCACCCAGAATAAGAAAAGACATAAACCCTATACACATATTTTTATTTATGTGCATGTTTGCTCTTGGAATTGCTTGCTTGCTTATTTATTTTACGGTTTTTGTAGCCTGGCTCAATCTGAAGATTTGGGCAGAGTACAACAAGTAAAAACATGAAGTCAGCTAGAACAAAGAAGGCACCCTTGCTCCCAAGATGAACGCCAAAAAGCAATAAACTAAGATTAAAAGCCCAGCAGAATTAGAGGGCTTTGACCATTTTACAAAACCCCGGGAGGGAGGGGGAGGCATCTACTTCAATGAATGGGGAATTTCAGAGCGTAGGAGCTAGAGGAGAAAAGGCCTGTCACCTGGTCACATCCCACCCTGACCTTATGCCACCTGGGAGGCTCAGAGGGCTTTCGTGAGATGTTCTTACTGGATGGGCAGATTCAACCTTGGCAAGGGGGTGCCTGATGCAACCTGATACTATTCTGTATGGGGCTTTGTAGGTAATCATCAGCATTTTGAATTGGGCCCAGAAAATTGCTGGGAGCCAATACTGGCAGTGTTCTAGCTGCTATGTTCTGAACCAGTTACCACTTCCACATCATCTCCACGTCCAGCGTTTTACAGTGACTCATCCGAGTGATGATCATGGAATGAATTCAGGGGTAAAAGTGGAGAAAAGCTAAGGATAAGATGATAATACCCTGGACATCATCGTCATCATCAGTGGCTGGTGAGAGGGAGGGGAGGGAAAGGAAGGTGCTGGGAAGATTGGGGATGGAGAAGCCAGTAGGTAAACTCAAGTAAGCCTTTCTCTTTGGTTAACCAGATGCAGATGACAGGGAAACATGGCTGGGTTGTAGTACCTTAACCCTTTACATGAGCTTGATGTGTCATAAACACATCCCAAGCCATTATGTCACTTGTCTGGTTTCGGCTTAGCACAATATATGAATGCACCCACAGAGATATGTAAACTTGGTTTATGGCAGGAGTAGGCAACATTTTGGTGGCTGAAGGCCAACATTATTTAGCCTAAAGGCCACAGTGGTTATAGTAACAATGCAAAATGTATGGTGCCACATCGAGCCAGGCTGAGATTTTTCCTTTTATAACAAGTTTAGGAATTTTGTTTGTAAACTATGTTCAGGCTATTTCAGGGCTTACACTAGTCATCACGCATTTCCAACCACAGAATGGCAAGAAACCCTGCTGCTTATTTTCAGCCATTATGCTTTCAAATTTCAGCAACCTGGTCACTGAACGCTCAGAGGTCACAACAGTGGGATTCAGATCCTGTAGGCGGACCTGTAACTGCACCGTTTACGGCCTCAAGTTTAGCAGTTAAGTTTAATGGCTAAGTTTACTGCTTGTGAATCGAGTCTCTGGTTTGACACAATGCATTGACCTTGCCGTTATGGCTACCATATCTGATCATCCTAAATAATCTCTTCAGAGAAATACATGAAATGGTTTCTGTTTGCTTGCATAAACATTCTTTGGTCTTAGAGGGAAAGGGCTATGAAGAAAGCTGACTGTCAAGGAAAAACAATGCTTATGAATCTTAGAAGTTCACATGAATCAATGAGAACAAAGTGGTGGGGAATGAGAATAGTAACAACCTGAAATGTTAGGGCTAACATATCTGAACTGTAAAAATCTGGGTGACCTTTTTCTGTATCACTTTGCCATCTTGTGGTTATCCATATTTTTCCACCCAAAATATGGCGGCTCAGTGACAAGCTTGAAAACAAATAAGCAGAAAAGGTTAGACGTAGTGTGTGAACAATAAATTTAAATCATCTCGGTGATATCCCACCATCAATCTAGGGACAGGAATCCCAATTCTTCTGGACCGGTAGGCACATCTGACATTTTGAAAACATGGCTGCCATGGAGGGCTTCCCATTCTCAAAGAGCTGCCACAGAGGGTGTGGTTAGTCACAAAACGTCAGCTTACCAAAAGACAAATGGATGAGGTTGTTCCCTGTCATATTTTCTAGTTTCCTATATTACTTGGATTGATCCCCAGCTTATTTTTATCTCCTGGGCAAGTGTGTATATTTACAAACAAAGCACTGTCTTGCTGTGACTTGCCACTTTTAATTTCCAAGAATGCCTATAGGTCTTATGTGGAAACTCTGTATTTATTTTTAGAAATAAAGATGATTTTGAAGGTTGGTGTTTTGATTTGTAGCATACTTATATTCTTATATTTGATTAAAATTAAACAAGATTTTAAAAAATATATATATATTCAAAATACAGACAGAGGGTTTGGGGGTAGCAAGGAGGTATCTTCAGATACATTGATGCCCACAGATACCCTATTGGAGATACTAGATCTATGAAGCATTTATTTTTTACTTTAATAATTCTTATTTGAGAAACCCAGTGGATGTGAGGTTTTCCTATTTTATTCTCAGACCTAAGAATAGCCCTGCTACATCAGGCTAAGATTCATCCCAGTCCATAAATGAATTCAATCCCTGTTTAAAGGTCTCCCAATTAGTAGACAGCACCATATATTTGTGATCAAGCAGTAGTGTGTATCCAGGTCATAGTGCTGAATTAAAGTATTGTACTATCCGTCCACCCTTCAAAACAATGGAAACTCCAGCATGACATTTCCTGCCCACATTGTCAATCCTGCTGGTACTGTATCTATTGTGAGATGCTATTAAATAATGTTGTCCTGATTATGTGTGTGCAGAGCATGATAGGCAAAGCAACTGTTTGACTCCTCCAGCTTTACTGCTCTCCCTCTCTAGCATGTTACCTGCCAATGGGAACAACATCAGCCAATCATGATACTGGAGCAGGAATAGGGAGGATTTGATACTTGGACTCTATTGGGCATCTCTAGACTCTTTAATCTCCCCTTTTGCTAAACACCATTCCATCACAATACCAGTTAAATTAAGTGTAGCAAAAAGGGGGGGGGTACTGAGCTGAGTTTCTGGCAGGTGTTTTGCAAAGGTGGGGGGGCACACTTTTATTTAGGATTTCTTTTCTATATGGTCACCAATCACCAACTTGTGGATTCATCTGTCTTATCCTGAAGGCCCCCAGGTTGGCCCCAGCCTTTCAGTGTTACACTATATGAGTCTGTTATCCTATTTCAGATGCCAGCAACATTATGTTCTATGAAGTGAATAGTAGAATGGTGACAGAAGAGGTTAATCAGCATCAGTCTGAAACACCCAATAGGTGCTTCCCTGATCACTTCCATTACTGGTCACTTGACTTTGCCTCCAATGTCAGGGATGACAAAATCTAACAGATTTTATACACTCTGTGACTACCACTGGATAGAGTTCAGAATAATGGGGAAAATACTACTTTAACACCAGTACAACTAAGGACATTCTAAGCCTATCTCACTCATAGGCTGGGAATGGGAAGAAGGCAATGTCTTAGTAACAAACAGAAAACTGCTGTTGTCAAGGACTGCTTGTGTTGTGGTTCAGTGCAAGTGGGGGACATGGACATAATAATTTTGAAATTCTATACAGGTCTTACCCACCTCTTTCATTTATCAACATTCCCTATACTTGGAGAAACTACTTCTGGCAACAGTTCTTTCCAAGACGAATGAGATCTATTTGTAGACTGTTAATAAATGGTTTAACTAACGGTAGTAGCTTTTTACTGTAGAACAGTCACCCCCAACCTGGTTCTTACTAAACATGTTTACATAACTCACATAATCACCAGCCAGTTTTCAGCTAGTGATGTAAACATGCAGTTTTAAATGGTTTGTCACAACAATGCGCTAAATAGACTTCAGACACCTTCCAAGGAATCACTGGCAAAAGAACATTGCTAGTGATATGCAGGGAATATTGACAGATGAATATGAAGCAAAACCAGGTTGTGCAACACCACGCCTAGAGAGTCACCAAGACTTGGCAAAGCAGAAACAGAGCAGTGCAGATCAGCCTGAAATATTTTACAGGCACCCTCATTGCTCTATGGTGTTGATGACTGAAGCACAGTGAGATTGAATTAATTCACCTCTCCCTCATCTTACATGCTTCGCATACTTGTCTGCTTAATTTATTCCTGACCCCCAAACCCCAGACAGTCTGACCTTCTCTTCTTTGTTATCCTTTCTTGTAAAATCCTTTTTATGAGGAGGGCAGTACTTCAAGAGGATTGAGAGCTAACTTATTTTCATTGGGTGGGAGAGGGGAGAGCAAGCAGCTGAATGAGAAGGTCGGTTCACGCTGATTTGTCTGAAATTAATGTTGTTTGGTTAAGTCAGTTCTTACAACTGATTGCAATGTTGCTTTATGGCTGGATGAGAAAAGTTTTTGATTTCCTTGTCTTCGCCCCTCCCTCCCGCCTATGGAGTCCTACATTCTTGCTTCCGAACATCAAAAAGGGCAAAGACAAGAGTCATTTGTTAGTAAAGGAGCTGCTATCAAGAGCTGCTTCTTTGTGTTTGGGACTGGTGCAGTGATTGCCTTCCAGTTTGGGGAGAGTGGCTTAAACTTAATCATATTCACATGACAAACCATAAATAAAGAAAAACGAGTACTGCAGAAAAAAAAAAAGACCTCTCAGAAGTCGGAGCGAGCAGCTTGTCCACAGTTACAGGGAGGGGGAGGGAGGGAGGGAAGGAGAGAGAAGCTGTCAGACTTAGGGGAGGGCGCAGCTTTTCTCAGACGTTGAGTTTTAACCCCATTGGAGACGCCGGTCCGGTAAGGAGGCAAAAGGCTGTCGATAGCTCGCAACAAAGGCTCGGGACTTCCCTCCTGGCGTCTCTCAGGGTTTGAGGCGCATTAAATCCTCCGCAGGAAACAGGTTTTCCTCTTTTGCGGCTCCCCCCCCCCCATTGCAAAGCCAAGGAGCCTCATGCTCTGTGCAGAGCGACAGCCCAGGAGGCAGGATGGTTCTGCGGGATCGGCGAGGCGCTAATCAGGTATTGTTACCGGATCACGGCCGTGTTTTCCACCTCTTGGTGGTTTCCCTGTTGCTCCCGGTGCTCGGGCGTGGACTGAAGGTGCAGCACAAGTTCGTCTCGCCCACCGTCACCAACAACTTCGCCCTGGATGGGTCGGGCGGCAGGATTTACCTAGCGGCGGTCAACCGGCTTTATCAGCTCTCGGCCCCCAACCTGACGCTGGAGGTGGAAGAGCAGGTGGGCCCCAAGGAGGACAACCCCTTGTGCCACGCTCCCCAGCTGCCCCAGGCGTCCTGCGAGCACGCCAAGAAGCCGACCGACAACTACAATAAGCTGCTGCAGCCGGACCCGGAGCAAGGCATCCTGGTGGTCTGCGGCTCGGTCTACCAAGGCTTCTGCCAGCTGCGGAGCATGGACAACATCTCGGTGGTGGCCGTCCCCTTCCCGCCTCGGGCAGGTGGGGGAGAAGGGGGCGACCAGGTCACGGTCTTCCCCAGCATGCTCAACGTGGCGGCCAACCACGCCAACGCCTCCACGGTTGGCTTGGTGCTCAAGCAGGCCGGGCAAGACACGAGGCTCTTGGTGGCCGCCACTTACACGGGCTTGGGCAGCCCGTTTTTCCCGCGCAACGCCAGCCTGGAAGACCACCGTTTCGAGAACACGCCCGAGATCGCCATTCGGGCTCTCAACGCCCGCGGGGACCTGGCTCGGCTCTTCACGTTCGACATCAACCCGTCCGATGACAATATCTTCAAAATCAAGCAGGGCGCCAAGGACCGGCACAAGCTCAGCTTCGTCCGCGCGTTCCTCCACCGGGGAAGCCAAGCCGCGGCGCCCTCTCGCCCCGAGGGGGAGACGGGCGCCTCCGGAGGCCAGAGTTCCCAGGCGGCAGCGGGGGGCCCCCACCCGTCCCGGGGAGCCCAGGCTGCGAAACACAGCCGCCTACCGGGCGCTTTCCCGCCTCTGCCCCAGGGCGCCCTGCTCAGCCGCCCGTCGGCTTCCTACGCTTACTTGGCCCTCAACAGCGAAGCGAATGCGCGGGAAAAGGAGAGCCATTCGCACAGCCTCTTGGCCCGCATCTGCTTGGGGGACCCGGCCGAGGCGACCCCTCTTAATAGCAGCGGCGGCGGCGGCGGCGGCGAGACCAAAAAGTTGACCGAGTCTTACATTCAAATGGTGCTGCAATGCAGCCACCCCGGAGCCGGAGGGGTCACGCCGGGAGTCGCTACCGGGGACCTCTTCAGCAGGCTGGTCTCCGTGTTCCCCGCTCGCGCCGCCCTGCAGGTGGGTCCCGGGAGTCCTCCCTCGCCTCAGCCGGAGGAGCTGCTCTTCGGAGTGTTTGAGAAAGCTGCCTCGCCGGGTCCCGGCCCCGGCGGTCGACAGGCTCCGCAACCCTCGGCGCTCTGCATCTTCCGCTTCGCGGAGATCGAGGACGCCATCAGGGTGGCCAGAAACTCGTGCTTCGTGGCGCCGGACGCCGACCTGGTCACTGTGCTGGACAGCGTCGTACAAGGGACCGGCCCTGCCTGCGAGAAGAGGAAAATCCAGGTAAGGGACGGGAAAAAGGTGGGCAGAGAACGCCCGTCTGCGATCTGGGGCTGCTTCTCATTACAGTGATGCGGGCAGATTGACCAGAGTGGAGTCCTGAGGCTCATCCCTGACCTCAGGGATGGAAGAGTTGGCTAGGTGTGCGCATGAGGCTAAATATTGTAAGCTGATTGGTTTTGTCTAAGTGAACAAGCTGTTCTGGTTTATTAAACCGCGGTCTGTGGTTTGTATGTCACAACCCAGTCAGTTGTGGTTTATTCAGTAAATAAATACATTAGGCAAACCATGGCTTAGTGTGAATCCAGTCACTTTCCAGACAGTACTTCTTACGGCGCAAGAACAATCATCTATCATGGATCTGAAGGTAAGACTAAGAAATATTTCCCAAATTTTGTAACCTCCAGAAGTGATGAATTTCCACTTCCCTTGCAGACTAGAAGATACCGACCAAATACAGTATGGAAGGCCCCAAGTTGGGGAAGGATAGACTAAACCTCTAAGGCAAGCTTCTGGCCTAGCATTTGGTGTTCTAGAATGAAAGAATTGGATCTCTAAGTTTTAGGAAGCTAGCCTTGGGATGAGTTATGGGAAACACCTTCCAGAGGAGTTGTGTTGGTCTTTGATCAAAAGAGACAACCTAAGGGTAAACTGTGAAGTTTATTATTGCATGAACTTTTTGAATCATAGTCTACAAAAGCTTACGTATTAATGTGTTTCTTTGACCTTGAGGTGCCAAAGATTCTTCGTCATTTGGGAAACCGTCTGTGGTTAACTCCTAAAGTTATATTGGAGACTTATCTTCTCATAGGACAAGAACGGAAAAACATACCAGAGGGCAGGCAAAGGAATCAAAGTGTTGAAACATCTTCCATCTGGGGCAAACAGTTTAGAGAAAAGATTAGGACCACAATAGAATTGTGCCTAGTGTGGAAAAATATTTTTCCCTTTTCATTTTTGGTCATGGAAAACAATGCATGACTGAAAAAAGGAAGATTATTAAGCAGTGGGTAATTTTTCAAGTGGTTAGATGTGTTGCTTTGCACAATACTAGCTGAGATGTTTTTTTAAAACATTATTACAGATGTTTTTCAGAGAATAAATCTAAAGGATAATTCCATGTTCAGATGTATTATCTATATTAGGTAATGACAGTCAAAGCTTGAGGGATGCCTGTTGCCTTCAGGACCTGCTTGTGAACTTCCAGAATGTACCTGTCTGATTATATGTTAGTATTCTGTAATGTGAATATTGGGAAGTTTTGGCTCAACTGATATTGGTGACTTAAAGCTGTTGCCAACAGCCTAGCCAGAGGTAGCCAATGGTGAAGGATGCTGGAATTGTAGTTTAGCAACATTTGGAGAACCAGAGTTTTCTTACCTTTGTATTAAGGCCATGTTAGGTATTTACCACAAACATTTTGGGATGCCTGTATTAGTTCATGAGAGCCAGTGTAGTATAGTGATGCAAGTAGTGGACTAGGATTGGGAAATTTACAAGTTGGACCAGACAGTGATAGTTCCCACTGTTTCTTCTCAGCAGCTGATATTTAAGGTTTGCTGCTTGTAATTCAGACATAATATTCAGCTATTGAAGCTATAACTATAAAGGTTATAAAGCTGTCTTCCATTAATTTATCTAGTTTTGTTTTAAAGCCAACTGAGTTGGTGACCGTCACCATATTTAATGCCAGCAAATACTATAGTACAATTTTGCATTGTTTAAAGCTGTGTTTCCATTTATCAGTTCTAAATCGCTCTGCATTATTTTTAATGGCACTTAATACTAACGCTATGAGAGAGAAAAAGTCTACATTATGCAATGCATAATGTTATATTCATCTGGCATCTCCCCCCAAACCACCTTTGCTCTCAGTTAAAAATCTCCAAATATTTCTTCCTTGCAGGGATGTGTTCCAGCTCTACAATATACTTTTACTACCATAGATTTATATAATGGCACCACAGATATGCAATCTTCTTATGATTCTCAGTATGGAATTCACTTTTTTTCTTTTACAGAAGTTACACATTGGATTGACATTTTCATTGAGACATCCACCATTATTTCATGATTATTGTTGTCAGTCACTACACACCAGACCCCATTAATGTACATGTGAATGTTGAGTTTATTGCACCAACACAATCACTTTGCACTTACATATATTGAATTACCTTTGTCATTTTAAGACCCATTCATCTAGGAGAGATCATTGTGGAACTCACTGCAATCTCTTTTTCATTTTACCATCCTGAATAGGTTATCATTATAAGCACACTTGGTTATCTTGTTGCATTTCTCTAAATTGTCATTTATAAGTAATTTTTTAAAAAGTCCCCAAACCCACTTTGCCTTTCTCTCCGATCTGAAAATTATCCATTTATCTGTATTGTTGTTTAGCCAGTTACCAACTGACGATTATACCTGTTCTCTTAATATACTGTCTTCTGAGTTTTGTTCGCAGCCTTTGGTGATGGACTTTACTAAAGTCTTTTTAAAAGTTGTAATTGATTGATTTGATTGTGCCATCAAGCTGTTGTCAACTCTTAGTGACCACGTAGATAGATTTTCTCCATGACAATCTGTCCCTAACCTGGTATTTCAGGGCTTCTAACAGTCAAGTGGTAATAGTATTGGTTTAAGCATAGTTCATAAATAAGTTAAGATCTATGCAAGAAGACCAATGAATCTAAAAACTACACCTATATATAAATGATCTAGGACAGTCTCATTTTTGAGCATGCCCAAAGGATCATAATACTTCTCCAAAAGATATAAACTACTATATTTGTTTATTGGTACTGACCAAAAAGTTGGCATGATTTTCAGAAGTTGTCTGTGCAAAGGTTGTGGCAACTTAGGGACATCATATTATTAGAGGCAACCAGGAAGCAAAGTTTCTGGGGATCAGAGCAGCCCTGTCCCTCTTCCAGTATTTTACATGAACCACCAAAGAGACCAGGCAATATAGCAGATAAATGTTCTCTAGGACATTCCTCTGTACCACAAAGGCACAGGCAAAGGTTATAGAAAACCTTGTGTTTGTGCCATCAAGCACAGCTGAAGTTGTCTGCTGCATTCTTAATTGTGTCAAGGAACTTTTGACAGATAAGGAGAGGGTGTGTTTTTACTTGTTTTTCATTAGGGTAAAATTGACAAATTCCAGAAAGTATACAAGGTTAATGAGATAAGATTTGCATGTTGGCTCCTATTTAGCAGGGTTTGTTCTTCTGTATGCTTTATTAGGGCTAGCTACCAGATCTGGGTTGAGGAAATTCAGAAGACCTAGTTGGCAAGAAAGAGACATAAAAAAGTCTTGCAGCCAGTTAACTAGTGGTCACCCAGATTTTTGCAGTCCAGATTTGGTAATCCTATGATTGATATATGATCCTGTAATACTGTAATGCTTTCTGCTACTTTACCTGGAAGATAACTGGCCTGTAATGTATTATATTACCCTGTAATCTCTTTTTAGGTATATCATATAAATATGATGTGAACAGCTACAGCATTTTCTGCCAACCTCTATATTGGCAGAAATTAAAACATACATCTGCTTCATATTTAGGGCACATGGTAGGTATTTGGCAACTTTGCACAATGCAATACACAGAGTATTTTTTTAGAAAAATTGGACAAACATGGTAGCGTGCTTACCTTTTCCCAATATTCAGCTGTATGAATATTATATTCAGCTGTATGAATATAATATTCATACAGCATTCAGTGATTCTGGATATATTGTGAAATTCAGATAAACTTATTTTAAATTTATTATGGAGCAAAAATATGCAGTGTTGGGGGGTTTTTTGCATATACAGGCAAAAACATTGTCCCTTGCCCTTTATTAAGAGTATTTTTTTCCATGTTCTTTGTCCCAAGGGAACTAGTTGTGGCTCACAGTTTTACCTCCCCCTTCCTCATTTTTGGTTAGTCCTTGTTGCACTGACACTTAAGGAAAGGCAGCTCTGGGAACGTGTGTTCCATTACAAATATTTCCTTCCCACATCCCCAGCCTGCACATTCCTGCAGTGGACAGCATTGGATGTGTAAAGTTCAGAGAGAAGGGACATAGAATGCCTTTTTTTTATTGCTTTCAGGGCGAAAGTTTACTATTACTATAATTTGTTACCAAGCTGACATAAATGGTAATGACAACTGCATATATCTATTCCCATTTTAAAAAGTTAAAAGTCACGTCACAATAAGGTTGTTTTGTTTTCTTCTCTTCTGGGAAAGATGCAGAGCACATTTTTTATTTTCACTTCTTCTGGGAAAGATGCAGCGCACATTTTTAACAGGGATCTTAGAACATCTGCTTGATTTCACAGCCAAGATAGACCATGAAAGCTTGGTCTCTGCTAGCAATATCAGAAGGGTCTTCTCTGTTAGCAAAATACATTTGGCATGGTGGCTACAATGCTGTGGCCTTGTTACAGTAATTCATAGATAAACTTTAATAAGGTCCAAGTCCAGATTTTAAGCAGTCAGAATCAAGACATTTTGACAACAGAATGATGTGTCAGTTCCTTAAGAGCGAATAGATTAAGTATTGCTTTTGTGTGCAATCACATGATCTACTGTAACAATTTTTAAGGTGAGATTCTGTTTTTACAGTGGCTGAACTGTTTACTGCTAGAACCAGACTTCCAGTTGTTTGTAGGATTTAATTTTTGAAATGAGCTGAAAGAGAAGACAAAAATTTAATGAAAGTTTATGTTTTTATTGTCTGATTTCTAATTATGATGCATAGTTGTCACTTCTTTAATAGATATATTAATGTATGAGCAGTGCTTTCATTTTAAGTATACTTCATTAGTGTATGTTCATTTGGGATTGAAGGCAAAGAGCAAAGCTAAGAGTTTTGTTGAAATCAAGAGGATCACATACTTATAGTCTGCTTGTGCAGCCTCTTTTTAAAAATATCCTGCGTAGATATATTCATGTTTCAGTCAATATGAAGTGAGGTACCTAGAAAAATTCTAGAGCAGATCATTAAATCAGTCTGTAAACACCTGGAAACCAATGTAGTAACTATGGGAAGACAGTGCTTAATCCACACTTTTGCTCAACAGTGGAATTAATTTAAAGTATCTCCAACAGATGACTATCTAACCTCCACTTGAATGCATCCAGTACAGGGGAGTCCACTACCCCTCTGAGTAATACATAACTACTCTTACTGTTGGGGGGGAGACCATTCCTTTCAGCTGGAATCTGCCTTCCCGTAACTTAAAAAAAACAATAATCCTGTACTCTGGGGTGACATAATAGGTCTCAACCTTCTTCTGTGTGACCTCCTTTCAGCTCCTTGAAGAATGCTATCATGTCTCTTTCAGGCTTCTCTTCTGAAAGCTAAATATATTCTGTTCCTTCAGCCTCTCTTCACCAAGCTTAGTTCTAATCCCCTGATCATCCTCAAAGTCCTGCTTTGAAATATTCTAATTTTTCCAAATTTTTCTTAAAATGTGGCACTTAGAGCTGGACATAATATTTGGCACAGACTGCCAAGTGCAGAAAAGGGTAGAACAGTGAACATCTGTTGACAAAATCTTAAATTTTGTCTTTTTTTCAGCCATATTATAATGCTTGTTCATATTCAGTTTATACTCACCTATATTCATTCAGTTTGTACTCACCTATCATTACCACACATTCTGTTTCCATGCCTAGTCTACATAGGCCAGGACTGAATCGTGTAGCACCCTACTACCCTACTTGGCAGTTCACTCTAGTCTGATGAAGAACCATTGATAAGCTGTCTTTTAATATGATGTCAAGCCATCAATGAATCCACTTACTATCATGCCATCTAGCCCAAATTTAATTGGATTGCTAATCAGAATGTCATGGGGTACTTTGTCACATGATTGCTGAAATCAAGATATATCATGCTGATTATATATATATATATATATATATATATATATATATATATATGCTGAAAGTTGCCAGCCAGAAATGGTTGACGCTTCAGCGGTTCAAGTCCAGCCTTCGCGTTAACAGGATGAGCTCCTGTTTGCTCCCCGGTTCCTGTCAACCCAACAGTTCAAAAACTCACGTGAGCAGATAAATGGGTACTCTCACTCCGGTGGGAGGAAAAATGCTGGCGGCGCCTTGCAAAAGGAGTCAGGAGCAGTTGCCGGTAAGCGCAAAACCACGCTCGCCCGAAAAAAAAGGACGCGAAGCAACGGAAACCCCGCCTCCTGCGCTTGCCAGCTGGGCTCTGCTCTAGGAAGGAGACACTGGCAAACCACTTCTGAAACACCTTGCCTTGAAAACTGCAAGGACTCGTCCAAGCAGTCACTGTAGAGTCGGTAACGACTGAGCGCAGATTAAAAGGAAAAAAAAACCTGATCAAAAAATGAGATTAAGATACCTAATGTGATAGATTTTGTGGGAAGGTTGTTTCTTGGAGTTTTATTTTCTGTATTCTTTTTACCCTGTTGATTGTTGAAGTCATGCACAATAGTTTACATTTTCTCTTTTTTTTATCCTCATTTCAGCCTGAAAGATTAGGCTAGATTAAAAGATAGGCCCAAGATCAAGCAGTAAGACAGACTTTTGAGCAGTGAATAGAACCCAGATCTTCTTCGTCTTAGTCTAAAACAATCACATCACATCTGGTCCAAGCATCTTATTTGAAACATTTTTTGTAAACTGAAATTAGCTCAAAAGAGATCAGCTTTTTTGAAGAATTCTCAAGTATCCTCTGTGATAGTATTCACATGACACGTTGAAATTAGCATTAAACATAGGGTAATATTCTGCTGATCACCTTAGTGGCATTTTTTAAAAAATGAAACAACAAATATCTGTGTGGCTATTGGTGGTAAAATGGCATCAAACATATGAGTTAAACTCTCTTTTATCCATTTACATATTTTATAATAAAAGAAGATTTAGCCCATTTACTTGATTTTGGACACCTTATGTAAAGATCTAGCTCTCTTGAGGTCTATAATGCTGGGAAAGGTGGAGCAAAAGAGAAAAAGAGGATGACTAGCAGCAAGATGGATAGATCGGTTAGAATGGTGATGGGTGCATGGTTGGAAGATCTGAAGAACTAAGTGGGGGGCAGTTTGTCCTGGATAAAGTTTGTGTGGTTGCTGACAGTCAACACCAACTTGATGGCACGTAATACTTCAAGTGGAAATGGTTATAACTTTTGTGTGTGTATATGTGTTCAGGCTATCATGTTTGAGTTATATGATTAGTTATATATATAAAACTATATATATATTAGTTATATAGATCTAGTTACATCTAGATTAACTCTAGAAATGGCATGGTTAACATGCACTCAGCCCAAGATTAACATTGATTTCCTATTTTGTTTTATATGGAAAAATCTTAAGACATTTATTCATTTCAATATTATTTAATATTAATTTTAATCTATTTGTTCTAGAGTTACTAAAGCAAATAGTGTTGCTTATATCATAATAAAAATGTTAATCAGCGTATTGGTCAGAAGAGAACAGAGGTCAGATAAGGCTTGTGTGTGGTTTGTTCAAACAGAAATCTTTCCAGAAGCAACAGGTGGATGCATACAATGTAAACTAGTATTATCATTCCATCGAATTGCAGATGGTGGTGGTAATCTGAGGGCTGAGGCTGTATGGAACTGCTGGTTTAAGTTAACCTACTGAATTAATGGCAGAAGCCTGATTCGGACTGGGGAATTCTTGATCTGCAGCTCAGTTTGTCACCATAACACACTTGTTCTGCTTATGTGGTATTATAACATGCAATGTTGTAATTTCCCCTGGATATTTTTTAAAAGTCAAAAGTCATGGGAGGATGTACTTTTTAGTGGCAGAAGAGACAATTTTTGCAGCCCCATTTTCTTGGCCTCTCTCAAACTACTCTTCCACTTGTAAGAAAAAGAATGCAGGTATCCGTATTGTTTTCCTGGAGTCTGGAAGCACAGCTTTTAAGGATCATTTTTTTTTAGCAGAAAGAGGAAAAGGTTAAACTCAGTCTTCTGTGTTGTTTCACTGATGAAGCTAGCAGTTTTCTACAGCTGTTTGTTTGTGTTTTTTTTTAAACAGTGGAAAAGTTTGTAGCTATATATAGGTAAGCCCTATGTCTAAAACCCAAGTCAAATAATATTTCAAAAAGTTGCTATTATTTAACATTCTGCCCCTGGAGGTGTGATTGGCCCCCTCACTCCTGGCCTTCCAAAGGGCCTTGAAGACCTGGTTCTGCCACTTGGCCTGGGGTGGGGAGGGAATACTTCAAGTAGGGGGATGGCTAGCCCCATAGTAGCCAGCTGTCCGCAGCCTGATTTTCCATCTTCTTGGATCTTCCTTTTTTAGTATTGTTTTAATTTTGGATGTATTATGTGGTTTAGATATATTTATAGTTTTAATGCTTTTTGTAAGTCGCCCAGAGTCCCCTGTTGTGGGGGAGATGGGCGGGGGAGAAATCCAACGAATAAAATTAAATAAATAAATAAATTTATGTAAGTAGGCTTTTTGTGATATGTTATTAAACTATATAGACCACACTTTTTCGGTAAAATCTGTAGCTCTAAAACTACTATCTGAAGTGACTAATTTGAAAGTAGATTCCATGGATATTAATGGGTCACATTTCCACGTGTGTTGGCATGCAGTAGAAGTTACTTTGAGGCCTTTGAAAATAATACCCATAAAATGAAATAAAATGTAAAAAACAGAATGTTGTTCCTCTGCTAGTTGTCATATCAATTAAAATTATTTGACAAATACATAGTTTCATATTGTATTTAGCACCTGGCAGAATTATATTAATAGATATTCTATAAGCTTACCATAATGGGTTTCTGATAGGACACATAGGAAAACAGAATGCTGGATAAGATACCCTTTGGTATGAACCAACAGTTATTTTATCACTTCCTCTCAAACTATATATCAGTCTTGATGCAGAATTCATTTTCACAATATTAATTCTTCCACACAAATGTAGGGTATTTTTGTCCATCTGTTAATATACTGTTTCATCTGTTCATATTTATTAAACTGGATAGTTTCTGGGGGACAATCTCCAGGTGTTTCATAACTTTTGGACAATCTGAACATTTCTGTTCAGTCGTCAGATCTTTCTATGCAATTGCCATAATATTTGACACATTCCAATTTATTAAATATTCAGAATATTTACCATATAACTGTACCGCTTATATTTAAGTGAAGCTTATTGATAATTATTAAAAAAAAACCCAAAATATATAACCACAACATATATTCAAATTCAGCTAAACAAATTCCTGTAATTTTATGAGTTTGTCTTATTAGAGATGCAATATCACATTAAAAATTATATGACATAAAGAACATCCTTGATGAGTTCCATGTTGCATTTTAATTACTGATGAAATAAATCTATTAGTAATTACATGAGAAGGATTAATATAGTAAATTATAATACATGAAATAAATTATATAGGAAATCTTCATTTCTGCTACACTTGAACCAAAGATATGATTTAAACCACATCAAAAGCTTTTTCTGCATCCATTGAAGCTAACATTGCAGATTCATGTGTATCAGCATAAAAGGCTATTACGTTAACCAGAAACCTTGAAGTCCTAAAATGTTCTTAGCTGTTAAAAAACTTACCATCAAAATCTAACAGAGATATTGGGCAATAGCTTGTACACTGAAGCTTGTATGTAAGCTTGTACCTTACCATCCTTCAAAGTTTCTGTGACAAAGCTTCAAAATATGAAGCTGGCAGGCCTTTATTGTATAAGAAGTCTTATGAATTATTTCCAGAAGTGTAACAACTACGTTCTCCTTAAAGTTTTATACCATTTTATAATTAATCCATCTGGTCTAGAGACCTTTCCAGATTTTATCATATCAGTAATGTCATAAATTTCTTGTGATGGTAGGGATGCAACCATCACTCCTGACTGTACATCAGAAATTTCTGGAGAAATTTATTTATTTGTGGTCAGAGTTCAATTTTTTAAAAAATGTATACAGAACAATAAAGTAAATTAAAAACACATGGAATCAAATAAGGTATATCTACTGTATAAATCCAAACAGTATAATACAACAGAAAGAAAACTGTCATTTCAGTCCTCTAGCTAGCCAATCCAGGCTGGGGCTTGTTTAAGCCCATTGACTTCTGATAGCAATTGCCATGGAGCAGAACCTAGCCATGTTTCTGTGGAAATTTCCTCTTTTAAGAACTATACAGTCTTGGACATGATTCTGATCCTGCATCTAGCAAGAATGGAGTAATTTAAGTCACATTTCTGATACAGTGGGAAATCCTGAAAGATTTACAGTATTACATTTTACAAAACATCTCTCTGCCACATGCATAAAATATAATTTTTTAAAGAATTCAGAAAACAACATTATTTTTTTTATAATCAGTGTAATTTGTTCCCAAGGAATTTATCAAAGGTATTATTTTATTTTGTTTCAAATGTTTCAAATAATTATACAGGGGTCAAGTGATCCATCTGATTTTCTTTGTTTTCCACTCTTTCTTACTGAAAAAAAAAATATCCTTGCTTCTGCTCAATATAAGAATGAATCTTAGTGCTGTAATGTTGGGTTTTGTGCTGTGCTATTTTTGAGCAGAGTATAGAATCAGGTAATCCACTAAAATAATATTCAGATCACAGTACGAAAGCTAGTGGGGATATTTTGTGGGAAGAGATTTGAAGTTTATACTTGGGGCTTTAAAAAAGCTGGGTTTTTTTTCTCATTTTCTGATTAAATAATTCAGTTTATGAAGTTCTTTGAAAATGTTGTACTGAAGAGTTTACAGCGCCAGAGTAGAATATACTGCTACCTGTGTTTGCTTTAATTTAATGCAGTGATTCTCAGACTGTGGACTAGGGAACCCTGGGGGTCCCCAAGACTCTTTCAGGGGTTCCGCAAAGTCAAATATTTTAAAATTTCTCAGTTTTAATTTCCAATACAATAAATATGGATATATATAACTCACATAAACTAAAGCACTTTGGGGTCCTCAATCGTTTTTAAGAATGTAAAGGGGTCCTGAGTCCAAAATGTTTGAGAATGGCTGATTTAATGTATTCATGTTTAACTTAGACCTTCTGGAAGAGTTTAGTAAGTTGAAAAGTTGCTTTTGTTTTTGACTTCTTTAAAAAAAGATTTTGCAGCATGTCCTTTTGCATGAAAATGCACTGATTTTGAATTTGAATACTAGCAGTATTATCCCAAGAAAAAAATGTAACAGCAGTTGTGGTATTACAAATAAAAGTCTACCTTTCTGCTTGGAGTGCTACTTTTCATCTGTTTGTGAATTTCTTTGCACTCACAGAATTCAACTGCTTAAAACTTTGTTTAAAATGTAGTTCTATGGACTAATGTTTTTTTTGCATGAAGCTATTCTACAATGTTTAGTATACTGAATACAGACATTCTGATTCAGACCATCATCCAGTCATGAAGCTCACTGAACAGTAAGTCTATGTATTCTATATATAAGTTATATTAAGTTCAGTTGAGTTATTGTCAGAGAAGAGTATAAGTATTGCCCAAAATCAAAGAATTATGTAATGTAACAAAACTAATTCTAGTATTCTTCAGATTCTGAATTATGCATAAGGGATTTATTTTAGCAAAGTAGAAAAGAATAAATAAATAATTTATATATTAGTAATTTGCATTTGACAACAAAGAAATGATCGAACCCAACTACTAGTCCAATTTTAGGCATGAGAGTTCAAAGATAAATTCCAATGAGGTCAAATGGACATACAGTATAACAGTGGAAGTCATGTAAAAACCCCTACATGGGACCATGACATAACATCTGTAGTTCTCTGCTCTAAGAACTTTATTTATTTATTTATCACATTTATATAGCCACTCATCTCATACAAAGCAACTCTGGGCAGTGTACAACAATTGAATAAAATAACAAATGGATTAAAAACAATCAGAAAAGATTTAAAAAGTGATTATTAAAATACAAACATTATCAAAAATTTTAAAAATCTTAAATTATAAAATATATAAACCCTACATAGACAGCAGAGTATCAATCATAGTGGAGCCATCTAAGAATGTCTCCGGTTCCCAAAGATCCCCAGGTCCAATTACATAATCAGGTCTTGAGGGATTTCCTAAATGACAGTAGGGAAGGGGCAAGCCTAATTTCAGGGGGGAAAACGTTCCACAAGGAGGGAGCCACAGCCAAATGCAAGTTCCTGGTTGATGGAATGCATAGCATACCTTTCCTGCCAGATCTAGTAGGATGGGCTGATGTAATCGGGGAGAGGCGGTGCCTCAGATAACCCGGGCCATGCCATGAAAGGCTTTAAAAACCAGCATCTTGAATTGGACCTGGAAGCAAACTGGCAGCCAGTGCAGCTCGTGAAGAAGAGGTATAATATGTGCTCTTCTAGGAGCACACATAACTGCCCGTGCTGCCACATTCTGTACCAATTGAAGCTTCGGGATACTCTTCAAGGGCAGCCCCATGTAGAGCACATTACAGTAGTCCAATCTGAAGGGGACTAGGTCATGAATGACTGTGAGCAGAGGCTCCTGATCCAGAAAGGGGTGCAATTGGCACACAACATGAAGCTGCGCAAAGGCCCTCCTAACCATGACTGCCATCTGCTCTTTGAGCAGGAGTCGTGAGTCTAGGAGGACCCCCAGATTGAGCACCGGGTCTGCCCAGGGCAGCACCACCCCATCCAGCACCAAAGATGGTACACAGTAGTTCCAGAACTGGCAGGACCCCAGACCTGAAACCATTCTGTCTTGCCAGGGTTCAGTTGAAGCCTGGTGTGTTCCCCATCCAGACCCTCACAGCCTCCAGGCACCAGGTTAAGGCATTCACAGCATCACTTAATTTGCCAGGGATAGAGCTGTATAGTTGGGTACCATCAACGTACTGATGATGCCTTACCCCATGGGGATGGATAAGCTCACCCAGCGGCCTCATATAGATAATATATAGGAGACAGGAGAGCACCAAACCCTGCGGCACCCCACATAGTAGGGGCCGAGGGCAGATCTCTCCTCCCCAGTCATTACTGATTGGAATCAACCCTGGAGAAAGGAGGCAAACCAAGACTTCCGGGGCAGTAATGGTGAATTGAATACAGCTCCATTTTTGCAGAGCCAACACCCATGGTAATTGGAGGAGCTGGCAATCAGACTGGCTCTTTGGAACCATCTCCAGATGAAGGAGATGCCTGGATCACCCACAGGTACTCCTTACAGAGGCTCCCTGTGAAAAGATTGCAATTTAGTGGTCTCCAGTGGTTGAGCGCTCTGGGAGTCGCGGGAAATATCGAGCCCAAGCCACAGTGCAGAGCCTTCAAAAGGACACTAGATTTGCTTTCACTCCCTCTTTTTATTAACTTTGGAAACTGCCTGTCTGTGAGCTACTTGTAAATTAAAAACCTTTTGAAAGGCAAGCTGTTGCACTCAAGGAGAATTTCATTCTAGCCTGGAAGAAAGAAGATTTAAGTAAGTTTAAAAATTAAACAGAAAATCTTCAACTTTTGGAAACAGCAAAAGGGAATTAAGAATGCTGACTGGGGACAGTTAAGAGCCCAGATGGATTTGAAATAATAGCTTTTTAACGGACTGTTTTAAATTTTTAGAAAAATACAGCAAGTGATTTGGTCTTAATTATAAGAAAACCTGTCATGGGAAAGTTTTGGCTCTGAAAATAAACATAAGATAAGACTGGGCTTTGAAAGTTAACTAGAGGAAACCAGAGAGCAATTAAAGGAAAAGATAATTCTTAACATAATGGAGGAACATTGTCTTAATATAGAAGAATTTAAATCTGTTTGGGAACAATGTGTCCAGCACTTATTTTTAAAATTGGGTCCAGCAACGGTTATAGAAGAAGAAAAGAATCCATTGGATAAAATAGAAGCTGAGGATGATTTGAATAAGGAGTTTAAAATGGATTTTAAGGAAATGCCAGACTATAAAAGAGCTCACAACATATACAGGTAGTACTCATTTAATGACCATAATAGTGACGGGAAAATTGGTCATTAAGTGGGGTGGTCATTAATTGAGTCACCATGTGATTAGACCCAATTTTATGACCATTTTTACAATGGCTGTTAAGTGAATCACCATGGTCATTAAGCAAATCACATGGTCGTTAAGTGAAACCAGCTTCTCCAATGGACATTTTTTGCCGGAATTCACTTAACGACCACATGATTTGCTTAACGACCATCATAAAAAGGTAGCAAATTGTGATCACATGACCGCAGAGGGTGGTGTGACAGTTTGCTACAGTCATAACTGCAAGTATAGGTTATAAAGCACTTTTTCAAGGCCATTGTAACTTCGAAAAATTGTTAAACGAACAGCCATTAAGCAAGGACTACCTGTAGATTATTATTATTATTGGTACCCTTAATGCTTTTGCTGAGTAAGATCAATTAATTTTTCTATAACTTAATTATTCTTCAGTGAGAGAAATGGGAAGAAGTTTCTTTTTTATAATAGTAGAAAAGGTGTTAAATTACTGTAAATGCTTGTCAGGAGGGAGGGGGGAGTCACTTTTTATATGTCTTTTTCTTTTTTCTTTTTCTTGCTCTCTTTCTTCTTTTTGTTTGTATATCTTTTCTAATTTTATATTAACTTTTAATTATGTAAAACTAATGAAAATATTATGAAAGAAAAGAGAGATAATAGGCAAACCGGCACAGCACCGTGCACCCCCAGTCCCCTGAGCCAATCCAGAAGGATATCATGGTCTATGGTATCAAAAGCCACAAAAAGGTCAAGTAGGGCAAGGATGGATGCACAACCTCCATCCTGCCTACGCTAGAGATCATCCAAAAGTGTGACTGATGCTGTTTCTGTCCCATACCCTGTCTGAATCCAGGCTGAAAAGGATCCAGATAATCTGCTTCATCCAAGGCCCTCTAAAGGTGTTGCGCAACCACCTTCTCAACCACCTTTCCCAAAAAAGGGAGGTTAGATACTGGATAGAAATTGAACTATATATACTAGTCTGATAGCACTTCTTCCTACAACTGCTGAGTGCCAGGACCTGGATAGTTCCTAAAGCTAATGCACTGTACAAAGTCATTTGAAGTGCGAAGGTCCATGAGTTCAATTCCTGGTAGAGGGTTTGAACCTATAGAATAACATCTGGCTTCTTGTGTCTGAAGAGTCCCAATAAAGAACAAAACGAGTCGCGTGGTGCCTCCTGGTGATTAAAGTAACTGAAAAATATTGCACAGGATA
Source organism: Python bivittatus (assembly GCF_059951505.1). Taxonomy (NCBI): domain Eukaryota; kingdom Metazoa; phylum Chordata; class Lepidosauria; order Squamata; family Pythonidae; genus Python; species Python bivittatus. Next base: position 67,106,340 of record NW_028277035.1, read on the forward strand.
TGTACTTTCTAAAATAGAGAAATCATGTAAAACACATTGTCTCTCTGCTCTGAGAGCTTAAGGGAAGGTGGACTGTATATTCCATTGTGAGAGCTTCATTATTTCTAGGGAGCACTTCCTTGCCTCTCATCCCTTTCATTATCTCCTCAAAACCCATAATTCTTGTGGATTTTGAGGTCATTCCAGAAAATCTCAGTCAGAGTCTCACATCATAGATTCCATGGTTATGTCTCTGTTGGGTCCTGATTTGACCCCTTAATTGGCTTCTTAGCCCTCTGCAGCTCCTCCTTATTTTTTAAGAAGGAACCTTCTGCGAGTGCGGTGACAGGAGGCATGTTGTCAAAGTATCAAAGGAAGCTCTCTCAGAAATCCTGAAACACTAAAGGTTAACACATTTATTGTACCACAAGCTTTCATGTACTAGAATCCATCAGATGCATTAAGTGTTATTTTACATTGACAGGTGTGAATGCACAGGTATAAATATATATTTTTTCTTGTTCAATATTATTCTCACTTAGGAATTATTTACTCTTGCTCAACTGTGGCTAGAAAAAAGGGTCATTTGATTTTAAAAATAAATAACATGAATTGCTCCTGATGAAGGAAGAATACTAAACACATATGAGAATATTTCTCTTCTGTTTGCTTCTTTATGAGGAACAAAAGCCACAGAAATCAAGCCTGGAAAAAAATGGTAATATTGAGAATCCTGGTCAGGAGACTTTGAATTATTTCTTATAAAAATAGCTGTGTTGGCCATGAGATAAATTTTTTAAAAAATCTATAATATATACATGGAAACAGAAGACCTTAATTTGGAATGGTTAATAGACAATTATAAGAATTGTAATTCATTCAGATATTCTAATTTATGTAGTTTGGTAAAATAAGTGATTCTGTGTTGGTTTTGATTGATTTGAACATTCTAAACTTTAGGAAAAGAATGTTAAATGTGACATTTTCTGACTATAAGATTATGGTTCAAAACATACATAAATTTTGTTTAATATATTTGATGTTGTCAAGAATTTTGGAAAATGCCAATTGATTTAATTAAAGTTGACTACCTATGGTCCGTCATTTTTTTATCCCCCATCCTCTCACTGTGATGCCAAATTTTGATAGCCCTGCCAGTTTGAGGCAGGAGATGCACTCACTGTACTCATTACAAGCTCTAAAATAGGAAAAAAATTAGCAAAGTCCAGCTCATCTATGTGCATGATATGGTCCTGCTCTCTAAACATTATTACCCAGGCTACTGTGCTCCTTACCTCCCTCCACAAATTAAGTGTAACTCCCTACCTCCCCACTCACCCTCCAAAGTTTATCTACTTTTGCTGTTAATCTTGGGAAGTGAGAATTATTAGGAAATAATTCTGATAAAAATCCCATTAAAGCATGGCTATAAACTGCAGTAATTTAATTTAACATCTATAGATGTTCAGACTGGATGGGCAAGGAGCCCAATAATTCCATTGTCACACTGTATAGTGTTTATGGCTAACTATCATCACTTTGAATTGGACCCAGAATCTTACTGCCAGCCATTGCAGCAACCTGAAGATTGGTGTTACTCTGCAGTGGTGGATTGTCCTGCCAGCAGACTGGTCACCACATTCTGTACCACCTGCAGCTTCCAAGTTATTTCCAAACGTAGGTGTATCACAGAAGTCCAACCAGGTGCTGATCAGGGCTTGGGTTAAGATCACCAGGGCATTCTGGTCTAGGTTGGGTCACAACTTGTAATACTAGCCAAAGCTGGGTGAAGGCCCACTAGCCATAGCTTCTACCTCCTGTTTAAGCAGGCGCAGTAAGTACAGGAAGATTTCTAAGACATGAACCATCTTCAGGAGAGTACCATCTCATCAAGAATAACTATCTGGACCACTGTTACCAGATTACTTTGGTAATCTCACTAGCAACTCCCTATTGGCAGGATTTAATCTGAGCTTATTTTGCCCCACCCACTCTAATAACCTCCAGGCACTAGTTCAGAACTCTCCTGGTGGCTTCATGTAGCAGAGTTCCTACTAAAGAGAACTGTTCATACTATTCATTTCCGCAGGTTCCAGAAGCTCAAAATAATCCCAGATAGTAACATAAGAACACCATCTCACTCAGCACAATGAGCTCTGCCCAACTTATATACAAACCAAAGAAGATATGAGAGACGTTATCTCCTTAAGAAATACAAGTTGATCCTGGAGCCATTTTGCACTGTCCCTCTTTCCCTAACAGGATCCGAGTTACTCTGAACAGGGCTGCTGGGTAGGAATCTGTGGATACAGTAAGCATGTTATGGGAAAAATAGGAGGCAGGAGTATTAGGTATGTTTGCCGCCTTGAGTTAACCAAAATATATTTTAAAAAGGCAGGATAAATATATTAATAATAATAATAATAATAATAATAATAATAATAATAATAATAATAATAATACATTTGGAGCACCACTTGAACACCATCAGCATTGACAAAATCAATTGCAAAAGGCAGCTTTACTTGGAACAGTAAAGGATTAGAAGGAAAGATACAGTATAAGAAAGATTCATCATTTTACTAAACAATGTGACACATGATTAAATATAAGTAAAACTACTCAAATGACTACAAAGGTTTTATTTGTACATGGTTATTTTTTAGAAGAGAACTGTGCTTACTGCTTCCAAGGTACTTTGAAGACAGTTTGTTAGAAGCAGTATTAAGAGTATAAGAAACAAAGTTTATTGTCAATCCAAAATTCTGTCCTCTGGGAAAGTTAGTCTTGAAATCTATTACTACAGCCAGAGCTAAACATAAATGAGAAACACAGCTTGAATGGTAAAAAAGGGGTTCTCTTGAGAAAAGAGCAGCTAAGAAAATATGAGCAGAATAATAGGGTAGAGCCTGAATAAATCAGATTACTTATTCCAAACAATTTCAATAGTGACATTTTAGCTGAGCTTTCTCAATTGGTGGAATGCCCTTGCAAAGAGGAGATTTGACTTAAGACTTCTGTCCCTGAGGAGCATAAGCAGAAAAATCGCATTTTCTGAGTAGAGTGATTTTAGAGAAACACAAAGGATTTTGTTTCTTAAACATATAATCCTTTGGCTGTAATAGCTTTTTCAGGGGCTATTGTTGTTCTTTAATCCATCACTTTCTTAGTTCAGGGTTTTCACTGTGTAAGCTTGAAGAATTATATTTAACACAAGATGAGGAAAAGTCAACTTGACCAGTTTGATAGCAATATAAAAGATGCACATTCTTCAGAAAGGGTAGACATTTCCCCAATAGCTCTCACTGCATGGGTACTTTGTGTCTTAGTTACACGAAGATGACATGTATTCCTAATGCTCCTTTATAACAGAAAACACCTGCCCTGACACCACTCATAGATTTAGCTGCACTGAAAATGTGGAAAGTTCTCTAATGGGGCAAAATATATCTGAATTTTAAAAGATATGCTGTCTTCAGTAGCAGGTAGTGAGAACCCTGTTAAGCAGGTTCCATAGGGTTATCAACCTGACATGCCTTTTCATTTACCATAGAAGTGGATTACTTTCTGAACGTATGTTTGTACAAAAGAAGCCGTGAAGATTCCTGAAAACCCTAAAAAAGAGAAGTACTAAAATATTTGTGGTGCAACTAGACTATTTGAACTCATGTTTGCTTTGAATCTCAAACATATATAGTATAATTACGTGTATAATTGCATATAGTTATATACAGTAACTCTTGTTTTTTGGGGGGGGTAAGATTTTAAAAGCATGGGCATTAATGGAAACCATTTTATTAAATATCTGTCAGTATTATGTTTTCATAAGGATAGCTATGGTTGTCTGTTGAATTAAGAGTTTTGCAGGACCTTAGAGCTTAACAAATTTTACAGGTTTATGCTTTGCTGGACTGGAGTTCATTAATTATGGAACTATTGAACTGAGAGAACTGTCTACAGTAGTCCTACAAAACCCATATTAAATTGCTTAGAAATAACTAATATGATGCAACTGTCTTGAACTGTTACTTGTTAATTAGTGAAGGTGCGTCTGTATTTAACACTAGCTCTTTGATTGTAGTTCTTCAGTAATTTATGAGTCTATTTAGCTGATAGAGTAAGTCTTGAAAAAATTTCATACAGTCATACTAACCATCACAAAGTATTTCAGATACCTATTTTTTTTTCTTCCTAGTGTTTTCCCCCCATGTGCAGGGTCTGCTTTTTTTTTGGATCAACCAAATGTTGAATGTTTCAGATTCTTACCTGCTAGGGTAATATTGCTGTTAGAAGAAAATAGATTAATTTTTCTGTATTAATGTTTGCCAGTGATAGATAATGTTTGTAGGATTATTATTATTATAATAAAAATAATATATTTATTCAAAGTAATTGTATATATTGGTCAGTTTTCAGTCAATTAAAATTTACAGTTATTTTTACACACACATATATGCATAGTTTTACACATGCATATACACTATACATATGTATAGCCTCATATTGCTTTAAATTTCCAAGATATTTAGATTTTTAAAATGTTCATTTTTACTGGAAAAATTGTACTTACATATATTGTTGTAGTATTTTCTTCCAAATCTCAGACATTTGTCAACATAAAATATTTTTCTTACAAACATAATTCTATACTGTGATTAGAAGAACAAATATTTTCTCCCCAATGCATATATATCAACCTCATCATCGGTTAGGCAAAACTGCAAGAAGTAGAAAACAAACTTTTATTTCTTCTAAATTTGAATTAAATGTCCCTAAGTAGTAATTAACTAAGATTCATTTCCAGGGATTTTAATGGATAAGTGATTGTTTTCTTTTCTGCAGCTGAGATATAAAAGGCTAATTATGCAGATTTTGATACATTTATTTTGATTTCTGAAATTCTCAGGTATACTCTTTTTGTTAATGAGAATTACCTAATATATTAACTTTTAATGCATTTAAAAATGTCAACGACTTCATTATTTTATCTCTCTTAAGGTACTGTTCCCTAATCTCAAAGTTCAGTTCATCTTTTTAATTCAGTAAGAATAGCGAGGTGCTGAACACCATTAGTTTTCTATTATTTCTTTTGAAACATTTTGTTTAATTCAACAATGAATTTAGCATAAAATAATATTTGGTAGCCTAATTGATCTTAAACAGTATATACTGCTGTTAAAAGTGTGATAAAAATGTATCTTCCCAAAATATTTTTCACATCCCAAGATTTTTTTTATTTACACATGTTCAAAATAATTATTTTTGATATGAATTTTTAAAGAAGAGCACGTCATTGTTTTCTTCTGTATTTCTCCTGTTTATAACCAATATTTATAATATCTATTTTTACTCTAAACAATCTACAATCTTTCAACCTGGTGGAAAAGCATTTGCCTGGTAGCCACTGAAGGCCAGAAATGGTATTCATGTGAATGATGGAAATTGCATGTATAGATGAATAGGTTAGCAGAAAAGGATAGAGCTATCTGTACATTCTGTACATACATGATATATTTTTGTTAATAATATTCATATGTCCATGTAGTGACCAAGAGTTGTACTCATCTTGAGGGTTACTTTCCTCTCCTTTTACATTACAGAAGCCAAGCAAACTACCAGGAAAGAAAGTTTTCTCTTCTGTGTCCAGGATAAAAATGCAATCTACTGCTGTGACAAAAGCAGGGCTTTCCTTTCTTTTTCTTGTCCCATCGTCCTAAAAAATAGTATCTTTTTGTAGGATAGTAACTTTGTTTATGTATAAGTCTGGATTATTTAGTGTGCTAACATCTAGACATGTTAATTTTAGTCCTTGCAGGTTTTTAAGTTATAACTGGTCACTATTCAAGGCTAGACATGGGACCGAAACAGCATTGTTCATTTTTGTGAATTATCTACAGGGAGATTTGGACAAGGTGTGTGTGAGACCTCTTCTTTGCAGCCTTCAGCAGCATCAACCATGGTATTGTTCTGAAGTGCCTGCAAGGATTGAAGATTGGAGGCATTATTCTGCAGTGGTTCTGGCTCCAACTTGTATATAAGTTACAACCATTCTGAAATGAGATGTCCTGCTGCAGTCACTCAAGCTCTTATTACTGCTCCTGAACACTACTCAGAAGCTTCAACTAATGCAGAATAGAATTGCCTTCCTGCTGACATTTAGTGGACACAATCATGTAATATCTCTGTTGCAGGAGCTGTACCTATTACTGATTTCCTTCTCAGTGCAATTTAAGGTGCTGGTGATTACTTTTACTATCTACTCTGATTAGAATTTATCCACCTGATATGGACAAGCAGAAGAAGTATGCTGTAGGTTCTAAGAGAAATAGATGGAGTGTGGCCCTAGAAACAAGCTTTCTCTGCTACGACTATCACTCTGGAATAGTTGGCTTGAGTCAGGATGGTTCCTTCCCGATTAATATCCAGGAACAGCATTAAAATTCTGGTCTTCTGCAGAGTGTACCAAACATAATGTTATGCTGCACTATGGTTGAATTAGCCAGCAATTATGGAAATTGTTGATACAATATTTTCATAATTGTTTTGTTTTTATAACAGATTTTTTGTGGGTCATACTTAAATGTATGTAAGCTGCCTCAAATTTATAGATTAAGGTGGCATACAGGGCTAAATAAATAAATAATATATTAAATAATATATATATTAAATATTAAACATAAATATTAATAATAGTAATATATTAAATAAACTAAAAATCCTTGTATTCTGAGAAAGGAAAGCTGTCAATGTTGATTCCTTTATAATGTTGATTATAGCTCTGATTCTTCTTCAGTATCTATTTTATATTTCTGTGTATAATTAAAAATAGCTTGAAAGAAGTATCTCCTCTGTGCTTACTACAAAATTAAACTCTCTCCATTGTCTTAGCATTTGGATGCAAATCTAATACAATCTTCAATAATTATAAGCTTGCTTCCATTCTGTATGCACTGTTTTTATAATCAATGCCTAAAAAACAGCTAAGCGTGTTTTACTCTATCATAAGACTCTAGTATACCCAATTGGAAACTCTGGATGTAAGATAGGTGTATAATTTCTACATATGGTTTCTCCTTCAAGTGATGTTATGGAAAGACTTATATATATAAAGGTTTAATCTGATTAATATGATTTTGTGTGAACAAGGTTTAATTTGTTTAAGATGTGAGAGCCATTGTGGGTTTATTTGTTCTAATGTGTATTTTTCTTCTTTTTTGTTGAATTTTTAATATTGTAATTTAATTTTGTATCTTGCTTTTTTCTTTTGTTATACAAGTAGTATTTTCTTTAGATGCCTAATATTTCATTCTGATGAAATTCTATTGAGCCTATTGAGAGAAATCTTTGCACTTTGACTCCAATTTACTGTAAATCATCATTGAGTGGAAAAAGAGAGAAAAATAAACTGCATATAGAATGAAAGAAAACTCTTTGAAGTCTGCTCAGTTGAATGGATTCTTTTAACTATTGTAATATAATATCCAAAGATTGTGAGCTGAAACAGCTATTTATTTTTCTCAAGGAATTGTAGTTGATGTCACTAGCTTTTGTGCAGTGAATGTTCATTTATAACCACAGTGATGACTCATTATGGGTTGTCAGAGGCAATCAGTTAATAAGTTTACATTCATACATTTAATTGTTGGATTGGAAATCTTATATATCAAATGTGTTGTCATTTGCTTATTTTCATATAACAGTAATGGGGGAATTCTCTGTCTTATGTAGCTAATGTTATACAAATACACAAACATATGTATATATTTAGTGTGTATCTCAGTGCAGTGCATCTTAGTGGCCTGCATATATAGTAAACACTTTGAGTTTGATCAAATAAGTAAAGATACTTGACTTTACTATTTTATGACAATATTAAATTGTGTAGGATCCTGGAAGCTGAAATTAACTCCACCTGTAGTCCAAGAGTCCTTTTTCTCTTAAAATGATAGAAAAGACATAACTAATAATCAAAACTTATGTATTTTCATATCCAGAGTGATAACTATGGAAATATAGTATGTCTCTCATTTTAAGGAAAATAATGTCTCACAGGAAATTTATATTTTATTTGGATATATTTGGTTGGATAGATTAAATTGCTCCAATTCTATTGTTGCTTAACAGACTTGAAAAAAAATTACAGTAAATGTGAGGAGACATCTGTACTTGGATATGCAATCCATATTTACAGTAATTATTTAATACAGTATAATAATTGTTATTCTACAATTCATCACTATTGCAAGACTTTATATGTTGATGAAAAACTTAATGTTTATATGGGTTTAAGTCACAAGGTAACATTGTTCTGAATTGTTATTTTCTTGAGTTCAAATGCTTCTATCTCCCTTAAATGTTTCTGTATTGTAGCTTAATCGTGTAAAACATTAAAACATTAATTTTCTAGCTAACATTAGAAGTACGTATTTTTTTAAACATTTATGTAAAGTACTTGGCAGACATTAAGCATATGAAGCCTGTTATGTGCCATAAGTTAAAAAAAATCAGAAAAGATTACCTGACACTAGCTGTGTTCTTTTCCAAGGATGAAGTATTATAGTAGTCAACAATTTAGTCCCCTGATAGATACATGAAAGAGGCTAAAAGCTCTACTTGTATTGTGGAATTCTGAAACAAAGAACAGAGTTTGCCAGATTGATTAGGTGAAGCAGGTTGGGCTGAGGATGGTTAGCCCAAAGTCACCCATGAGTTCCATGGTTGGCCAGGGATTCCTAAGTTCTACTCCAGCCTTTTAACCGCCACACTACACTGGGTCTCTGCTGGCTCCCTATTTTCCATGCAAAAAAATTTACTTCACATTGGAACTTCTCTCCTGGCCCCTCCCTGCACAAAATATCCTGTCAGTTGGGAAGAAACCCACAGGAAACAAAAATCTCCCTTTTTCCTGAGTGTTGCCTTAATTCTTCTTCCTTTCTGTGTTTCTTCAGAAACAGATTTCCTTAAAGCTAATCTCTCTAGTTGAATTATTCTTCCCTATAGTAAAAGCTACAGTTAATTACCTTAAGTTCTAGTTCAAGATTTAAGGGGAAAATGAATATAAAGTAATTTAAATGGAATATATTTTTCTTTATCTCTAAGATTATATTCAATTATTTTCTATTATTACTTTTTTTCTTAATATTGTAATAACTCTATAATCCTCAGCCTATTCTTTGTCTGCAGGTTATACTTGTTGAATATATTTAAGGTAAAGGGAAACTCTCTTTTGAGTCAAGCTCAGCTGGTGACTATGTACCTAATGGGTCTATATTGTTTCCTTGGCAACAAAAGGAAACTATTTTCTGTTGGTTTGTTCTGGGCCTTTTTTATTTTTTAAATCCTGATCTAGTCTACAGTACAGGAATGTTACGGTGGCCCTATCCAAGTTCTGATGAGGTCCAACCCTGGTTAACTTCTTTTGAGATCAACCAAGATCAAATCGGTGATGGCACTTGATGTGAAGTGCTTAACTATAGTTATATAAAATACGCATGCTTTTCATCTCGATATAATGAAAGGGTGCCTGTTTGTTTATGTTCTAGTCTTTATATGATCAAATTAGGTTTTTTTTCAAAATCAGTTTTTAAGATGCCACATTCCTAAGTAATCAAGTGCTGGAGAGATTTTTGCCCTGCTGTCAGGGATATAATAGCAGCCCAGTAGGGAGCACTATCTTCCAATTCTTTTCCTATTCATTTTTCATTTGAGGAACTTAAACTAAAAAGCAGGTCAGTGAAGTATCTTCACTTAGGACAACTTTAATTAATTTAAATTAATTATTAATTTAATTAATTTTCCCCTTTCTCACTAGGAAACTCATGTGTTGTCTTATCATCATCACAGTTTAAGCCATACACTTTCTACTCTGTTTTCTCTTTCTCTTTTGAAAAGTAGTGGATGATGAAAAAAGGCTGTTGCTGTAAAAGCATCTAGGCCATGGAAATATTTAAGCAGTATTTTTATAAATATTTATTGAGGAGAAAATTGGTAAAAATAATTAATTTTAACGTATAACATTTTATGCCTAATATTTAAGGTACTAAAAGCCTCTTTGCTTCACTTCTAGCCCCAGTATTCATAGATATGAAGATTCAAGATTTTTTAGCAGGAATAGAATCCGTGTATTCTATTAGCACATGAAGGAGAATTGGACTTAAATGAACGCATATTATAGCCTTCCCAGACTTGAGCTTCAGCTCTCAAGATTCTCAGCAAAGACATGCTAGGTGAGAATCTCCTGTTAGGAAAATCTGATACCATATCTTGGGAACAAACTATTAAGCTAGTGTTGGCTAGTTTCAAGAACACAATATCTAGGAAAGCTGAATGCTGTAATAATATACGGGATTTATTAAGTGAAAATTCACTGTGTCCCACAGAAGATACATACATTTTAGAAAGTTAAAAAAAGATGTTAATCACAATTAGACATCTTAAAGGGTTTTTTTAAGCCCAAACTTTCTAGTTTGAACTATTTGCTAACTTATTAGCTAAATACATTATCCATCCGTCTTTCCTTTCTCTTATTTCTCTGCTTTACTAGTTAATTTGCCATCCTTTCTTCTTCTCCATTTTGAATTTAGTCTTCTATATTCTAAAGTATTCATAATTTTTATTTCAAATGAATAAATTTAGCATTTGAACCTACTCTAGTGCAATTTTATATTTGGTGTAGTCTATTCCCAAGGAGAAAATGGAATTTTTCTTACTTAAAGTTTGTCCCTTAGTGCAATTTGTAAGGTATACTCTAGACTTGATGCTCATATTTGGTGATCTAGAGCAGCTCTGTGTAACTTAGTTGCCATGGACAGCCCCTTGATCCTCTGGTCAGCTTTAGGATGGTTGCTGATATGAACCTTTGCAAAGGTAGTGGAGTGACCCAAGGCTAAGACTAGATAAAACTAGGTAAGGATACCTTCCTGAAGGCCATTCAGGATTGTTCTGGCTCCTTTGTTAATGATTTTGAGGTGAATCTGGGGTGTGAAGTGGCCCAGGCGATAGACATTATCACTTCTAAGCACAGTTCCCCTTTCCCATTCATTGTACCAAACCAGCCCCTGATTTAATGGGGGAATTGAGAGCAATGAAAGAGAAGGAATGACAGCTTGGATATACATAAGGGAGATCTTATACTGAAATGGATCAAGCCTAGACTAAAACCCATTTACAGCACTGTAGTGAAGGCAACAAAGAATGTTTACTTTTCTGATTCCTTTGCATAGAATAGGCTGATACTGCTTTTGTGCATTGTGTGTTACATTCTCCAAGGAGAATATTTGCACAATTAGGTTTCATGTACCAGCTACAACCATTCCTGAGTCAGTCAACCTGGCAACAGTTAAATCTCAAGGGTCTCTAATTCTTTAATAGTGGTCTGGAAATTTTACTTGATGCAAAATGCAGTAGCCAGTCTGCTAACAAAAACATATTAATGCCCAAGTTGAAAGACTTGAACTGGTTGCCGATTGTTTTTCAGGCACAATTTAAGATGAAGGATTTGACCTCTAAACCCCTAAATAGTTTAGAGCCTAACAATCTGAGAGATCTGCCTAGTCACTAAGTTAGGAGGAAAGGCTTGCTTAAAGAAACCCTCGATTTCTGAGGTCTATTTGCCAAGCACATGTAAGATGGCCTGTATTGCTCCCAAGCTATAGAATGTACTCCTTAAAAATTGTCCTTAGTCCCCTTCTTTTTTCTTTTAGGAAAGGGATTAAGATCTTCCTCTTTTGTCAGGTATTTTCAGTTTGATTAATTAGTATTTTAATTGTTTTTCTCACATTTAAAAGCATATTTTAAAAATAAATGTTTTTGTTGCTAGTAGTCTGTCCTCAGGGCAGAAAGGTAAGCAGTAAATATAAGGTATATAATTTGTTAATTAAATTTTTTTGTAGCTTTTCTGTTTGGAAGAATACTTAAAACAGTTAAAGAACTCATATAAACAATGTGATGATGATGATGATGATGATGATGATTGAGTTCAGTTACATGGGAGAAAATAACTGTATTTGATAACTGGAGTGGAGCTACTATTGAAGTCTGCCCTGCCTACAAATATTTGTTGTAGGTCTCTTGAGTTTGCTATAGACAATACATCTTCTCTGTTTTTTGCATTAGCATGTTATATGAATTGATATTGATATATTGATATACGGGAACCATGGTTTATGGCTTACTACAGTGTGTGAGCTCAGCTGAGACCTACAGTTAGGGAATAGTCTGTGGTGTCCTGGTAGTTGTCCATTCATCCTTCAGCTTGCCTGGTTTATTCATTGAGAATCATTCATTGAGATCTCATGAAGACAGAGATCAGGAACCTATGACTTTCTTGATGTTGCTGAACTACAGGTCCCAGCCCCATATCATCTTATCCAGGGTGGCCAGGGTTGAGGAATACTAGGAGCTGCAAGGTTTTGATATCTGGAGGGGCACAAGTATTTTATTGCTGTGCTAAATTATTAGGGCTGTGTGCAGCTTCAAAGGGGTTTTTCACTTCAGTTTGAGGAAAGCACCCTTTTTAAAACTACTTCATGAAGCGATATCCTCTCTAGTTCTTTTAAAAGTAAGGGATATTGATGTTTTGCATCACTCTGCTGGAAGAATTTTTTGCACACGCTTCTATCTACTGAAAGCATTGGAAAAGGGTTCTTGCCCTTCCATTTTCTACTTACTGGCTGCAGAGCAATGGATGAAGCCTTGGAATAATACAAAGATCTTTGTTGATTAGGATTTCATCACCTCTGTGATTCAACAAGGACAATTCCACTTCTGCAGTGCAAATTGCCTCATATTGCCTTCCTTAAATACATTTTTATATTTCAAAATTCACATGTTAAATCTATTGTTAATACAATTGAAGTCTGCCCTGCCTACAAATATTTGTTGTAGGTCTCTTGAGTTTGCTATAGACAATACATCTTCTCTGGTTTTTGCATTAGCATGTGATATGAATTCAGCTACTGATATACAGGAACCATGGTTTCCCATGGAACCATGGAAAGTCTAATCATATAATGGTTGTTGTTAGCATCACTATTGTCTCCTTGGTTTGGCTCATAATTCACACGGTTTCTATAAAACATTTCCTGCAAATCACTAATGTAGACAAGAATCAGTATAGCAGTTACAGTGTATGAGTATAGTAGGGGACTTTATGCATTGTGTACTCTTTCGTATATTGCTGGCATTTTCCTCATTTTATTTTCTATGAGAAAGAAGTCATATGTACAGTACATGGCGATAAATGACTTTCCATTTTATGCAAGTGGTAAATCAGCCAGCATGGAAGAGAGCACTGTACTTCATCTAAATATATATTACTTAACATGACCAGTCAAGTCAGGGTTCAGAAGGTATAGAAATGATTTTAAGATGGTTTATTATTATGGCTTGCTTGGGCACAATAAACTACATTCTCAATGTAGATGGAGGTAGAAGCTTTATCCTTACTCATTTGTTTCTCTTGTATGAAAGGTGAGGCGAATTTGGGGCTAGGTGTTATATTCACAAATGCAATTTATGGCCTAATCTGCACATGAACCAGATAGATTCCATTACATCTTACTATCAGTGGATCAGGCTGTTAAGATTTTATTATTAAAAACCTCACTGCAGATATCATTATGAAAGAGGCATGGGACCATGATTACAATATATATAAATATTTGCTATATCATGGAAGAACTGTTAAATAAAGCAGTGAAAGGAATAGTAAAATAATAAAAGGGAATTTGCTTATGTAAAGTAAGAAATGTAAACATTGCTTCAAAGATGAGAGCAATTTAAAAAAAAATATAATTAATGTAGAAATGAAAAATATATTTTACAAAGCTCTTCATATGATAACACATTATCTCTTCTTTCATATCTTAAATACTGTGCTATATCTTGGAAGTCATGTTTAATTCTTATGGCACTTGCAATGGATAAAAGGTTTTTAAATGTATTTTTTTCTACTGTGCCTTAAGTACAACAACCTGAAGAGCTATAGAGATGTTAGAGTGCTCTCTAATTCAACACCACTACTATTATTACACTCTTCCAAGTCCTGCTGTACTTCCTCATCATGAAGAAGGGTATTCCTGGGAGGGAAGAGTGAAGAACACTGGGAATGTTCACAAAGAGTGTATACTCCCAGCAGGGTCTCCCAGGGCATAAAGGTCATCCTAGCTGTCTAGCTAAAGGAAGCAAGCACCTGCATTGGACAGCTGTGATACAGGAAGGTGCTGGAGGCAGATTATCACTTTAGTGACAATAGCAAAGTCATTATTTCATACTACACCGGAGAAGGCAATGGTAAAACACTCCTGATATAGCAAAAAAAGTTCTTGGGCACAATGCAGTCAATAACCAAATAATATCAATTAGGCTTTGTGGACAGCCTTTTAAATGAAGATTGTCCTAGTTTATGCTCTAACCACTGATGCAGAAGAAGAGGAATTTGGTGAGTCCTGTGGTCAACCGCAAATGAACAAAACATGTAGGCAAAAGGTACTGCTTGTGGCTAGAGACTGGAATGCTAAAGTTAGAAATAGTAAGGAGGACAATGTAGTTGGACCATATGGCCTTGGAAACAGAAATTAAGCAGGAGAACAACAATTTCTGTCAATCCAATTACTTCTTCATTGTTAACACAGTCTTCAAATAACCAAAATGATGGCTATATATATGGACATTACCAGATGGAGCACACAGAAATCAAATTGATTATCTTACAACAGGTAGTTCAAAGAGGTGGAAGAGCAGCAAAGATGTAACTGGTGCTGACAGTGGAAAAGATCACAAATGGCTCACGTGCAATTTCCAAGTCAAGCTAAAGTTGAAGAAAAGCCAACCAGTTTCCACAATATGTTTTTGAATATTTATCCACCATTTTCAAGAAAAACATCAGGATTGCTTTGAAGTCCTGAACTTCATTGATAGGGAACCAGAGGAACCATGGAATGAAATCAAAGAAGTTGTTAAGGATGAATGAGGAAAGAGAATGCCAAAGATCAAGAAACAGAAGAAAGCAAAGCAGATGTCAAAACAAAGGATATAAATTGCCAAGAAGAGAAGCCAAAGCCAAGAAAGGCAATCTGGTGAGATACTGAGGTGGCTCCATTATTATTAACTTCTACTCTTTGCCTAATTTTTGTTCACTTTTTAGTCTTGTGTTTTTAAAGTTTTAATAATAACAATAACAATAATTGTTCTGTATGCCTTGTTGTATGCCACCCAGAGTCACTTGTTTGTGAGATGGGCAGCCCTATAAATTTGGTGAATAAATAAATCTCAAAATTTTTTAAAGAGCAGTTAGAAGAGACAAGAAGCCATATTATGATATCTGTAAAGACACTGAGGATGGAAACAGATACAAAAAAACAAGGAAAGACCTCTCAGTTCAGAAGCAGATTCCAGCCTCAAATTAGTATGCTAAATGATACTAGCGGACAGATAATAACTAATTCACAGGAGATCAAGCAAAGATGGAAGGAATTACTGAAATACTGTACAGTAGAGATGTCAGCATCCAAGATACCTCAGAATATATTCCCAATTTACAAGAACTTCTAGTATTAGGACATGGAGCTAGATAAGCATTCCTGATCATTCCCAAGTTGGAAGGCTACAGGAATGTGTACAAAAATACGGCAAACCACAGAAGAAGGATCAACAAAAATTCTAACCAAACTATGTCAGCAAGTCTGGACACAATGGCTGATAGAATAGAAGAGATCAGTCTACATGCAAATTCCAAAGAAAGGAGAATTAACAGAGTATGCAAACTATCATGCAATATCCTTGATTTCACATGCTAGCAAAATAATGTTTAGGATCATCCAACACAGATTAGAGCCATACTTGGAAAGGGAGATGCCAGATATTCAAGCTGGTTTTAGAAAAGGCCACAAAACAAGAGACATTACTGTTGATGAGTGCTGGATAACTGAGAAAGTCAAAGTAGTAAAGCATGTTCTTCACTGATTATAAAAAAGCCTTTGATTGTATCAACCATGTCAAGCTGTGGAATGTCCTTAGGAAAATCAGAATCCCAGAACATTTCATTGTCTTCATGTGAAACCTATACACAGGACAATAAGTCAGACTCTGGATGGAACATGGTGAAACAGACTGGCTCGAGGTCAGCAAAGAAGTGAGACTACGCTGTATACCAGGCCTGCACAACTTATAGAGGGGGAAGGGCCACATTGATAAATTAAAAATAAACTTGGGCTGCAAAAGAAGACCTGGCACACCAAACAGCTCTTTGGTGGCTAGCAAAGAGGCAGGATTGAAGCTGGAGGCATCTGTGAGGCCTGGAGGCATTGAAAGGGTTTGGCAGTACATCTTTTGGGGTGGCAGCAGCGAATCCTTCCTGGTGGCAGCAATGTTTGGCAGTGGTAAATTTATTGAGTCTTTAAAAAATGCCGGCAGGTCTGGGCAGGCCTGCTGTATACACTCCCCTTATTTATTCAAACTATATGCAGAAAATATATTGAGGGATGCTGAACTGAAAGAAGATTATTGTGGTTTTAAAATTGGAGGAAGAAACATCAATAACCTCCAGCACTCTGATATCTGTAAACTCTAGCAATTAAAGTCAAGGAGCACAGTGTAAAAATGGGATTAAGATTAAATATAAAGAAGACCAAACTAATGACAACACGTGCAGCAACCAGCCATAGAATTTACAATGAAGATGTTGAAGTGGTGGATAGCTTCTGCCTTTTAGGATCGACTATTAACAGTAAAGGAGCCAGGAATCAAGTAGACGACACTTCGTAGGATAGCAGTAAAGCCTTAGAAAAGATATTCAGGTGCCGTGATATGTCTACACCTATAAAGATCAGAATCATGCTGGCAGTGTTTTTTCCCTCTCTATAAGTTGTGCAGGCCTGGTATACAGCGTAGTCTCACTTCTTTGCTGACCTGGAGCCAACATGATGAGCCAACATGAAACATGGAGCCTGTTTCACCATGTTCCATCCAGAGTCTGACTTATTGTCCTGTGTATAGGTTTCACATGAAGACAATGAAATGTTCTGGGATTCTGATTTTCCTAAGGACATTCCACAGCTTGACATGGTTGATACAATCAAAGGCTTTTTTATAATCAGTGAAGAACATGCTTTACTACTGACTTTCTCAGTTATCCAGCACTCATCAACAGTAATGTCTCTTGTTTTGTGGCCTTTTCTAAAACCAGCTTAAATATCTGGCATCTCCCTTTCCAAGTATGGCTCTAATCTGTGTTGGATGATCCTAAACATTATTTTGCTAGCATGTGAAATCAAGGATATTGCATGATAGTTTGCATACTCTGTTAATTCTCCTTTCTTTGGAATTTGCATGTAGACTGTTTCCATCCTCAGTGACCCTCTGTGGAAACCAAAGTTGGATTTTGAAGAAGCAGGATAGATTGACAATTGATGCTTTTGAACTTTGGTGTTGGAGAAGACTCCTAAAAATACCATGGATAGCTAAGAAAACAAACTGATGGGTAATAGAACAAACAATCCAGAATTCTGACTCAAGGCCCAGATGACCAGGGTCAAATTATATTTTGGACACATCATATGGAGAGTGAACTCCCTTGGAAAGTCCATAATGCAGGGAAAGATGAACAAAAAGAAAAGAGGATGACCAGCAGCAAGATGTATGGCCTTGATTTCAGTGATGATGGATGTGATGAAAAACCTATGTGGTTGGTCAACACCAACTTAATGGTACATAATTCATCATTGCCATTATCACTACTGTTACTACCTATGCTGATGCTCCTCCTCCTCCTCCTCCTTCTCCA